>NC_087153.1:31233021-31240521 GCF_035594125.1 Scylla paramamosain | reverse complement strand
CTGTCACAGACACACACACACACACACACACACACACACACACACACACACACACACACACGCACGCAGCAGCACGCCATCCTTACTGCCCATCACGCCATCATTACTGTCCGCCGCCTAATAGCACCTATCAGTCCCTTGCTTCATTTGCATAGTACACCTCCATAACGCTTGGTACTATTTCTTATTTATTTACCTATTTGTTTATTTATTTATTTATTTTTTCTATGGGGAGAAGAAGAATTATTCCAGTGGTTTATTATTATGATTGCTATTTTTTAATCCTGCCTCGTGTGTAGGCACTAAAAAGGAGAGGGGATAGAGGAGGAGAAGGAGGAGGAGGAGGAGGAGGAGGAGGAGGAGGAGGAGGAGGAGGAGGAGGAGGAGGAGGAGGAGGAGGGAAAGAAACGAAAATAAATGAAAAGAAGAAAAAGACGACGAAGAAAAAAGAAAAGCGCCACTACTACCACCACTAATCCAACAATCCTACAAGACCACCAGCACCACCACCACCACCACCACCACCACCACCACCACCACGCCACCACTACTTCCCTACCATTGTTATTGCCGCCATTACAGCTCCCCGCCACCACCACCTCCAGTAACAACGACGCTGGGTTCTGAAATCAAGGTCCTTCTGTATCCCGTAGGATATTTTGGTGATCCTATAGGGGTCCTGATCCCCGCTGCCCTTAATCAGGTCATAAGTCCAAGGGGAAAAAGGATGACGGGTGGTGTTGAGGGGGGAAGAGATAGGAGGAGGGAAAGGAAAGTACTGAAAGAGGAAAGAGGAAAAATAGTTTCATTTGTTCTCCTTTTACAGTTACAATAACACTACTCTCCTTTTTCCTCATCTGTCAAATTCTCCATCTCTGTCCTCCCGTCCTCTCCTTTCCTCCTGAGTGAGGGAGCGGCGGAGACGACCCGGGTGTCTTGGGACTGGCAGGGCAAACAGTCTTATTTGTTATTGAAAATCTGAAGATGTTTGTCCTGTCGCCTTCCCAACGTTGGTGTGTGTGTGTGTGTGCCTGTGTGGAGGAGGAGGAGGAGGAGGAGGAGGAGGAGGAGGAGGAGGAGGAGGAGGAGGAGGAGGAGGAGGAGGAGGAGGAGGAGGAGGAGGAGGAGGAGGAGGAGGAGGAAGGAGGAGGAGGAGGATGGAGTGAATAAAATTTGTTGAAAGATGGAGGGTACCAGTCAAAAATAACAAGAGTACACAAGCATACGTAAGGCCACAGTGCTCCCCCGTGGGTCTCAGCGGGCCATAAAGCCTCCCCCTGGTCCTCGCCCCACGGCTGGGGAAAGCAAGTGGCCTGTGGAGTGGCGCTAAGTGCTTGGGCGCCACTCAAATCTTCACTTACAATTGCACTTTACAATGAGGATTCTAGATAGCAAAATGACAGCAGCTATTCATACCAGTGTTAGGTCATGAAACACTAAACACAACCGTCACCAGTAACTCAGCTTGTCGCGTGTCTAGATAAAATGTAGCGACTCTGGGGACCGCATTCCATTCTCAAACATTTCGTCGTTATATCTCCAGTACTTTCAACAGGCTGAAGTGAAAGTTATTGGGATCTCTGAGGATAATTTTTGTGATCGTTTAATGAAAATTCTACATCACCAGTGGAAAATAAAAGAACACGGCTAATCACGTCTATGGCCCTGGAAAACAGTCCTTATGAGACACCAAAGCGCTTCAAAATAAGGGTTTTAGGCAAGGCGAGGCGAGGGAAGCGAGGCGAATCTGGCCATAACTCAAAGGACACGCGCCTCCCTGCACCCATGTTCCCTCCCAGTCCCCAAAAGCCTCCAGCACAGACTCACGTGGGGTTGTGTCGCCTAATATATTACATAAACTGGGGTGCATAAATTCGCTGTTCAAGAAAGAGTAATAGAAGCAGTCCGCGAGCCTTACAGGACGGGAACATAATGCCATGCGCAGCACGAGTCACACGGTGTAAGTCTCTGAAATTCACGACAAAAGACCAGGAGGGAGCACAGCCGCCATATTGCTCAAGTCTGTAACTGTAATTTATAAAGGACAGTGCTCCACTTACATCGTATTTCATTCCTTGTTATTCTGAATTGTCAACCGTCTCTACTACTTGTGTGATAAGAGGCTATTCACTAGTTCTTCGGTCACTTTCAACTGCCAACTTACTTCACCCCCTAATTCCCATTCAATTTTTCCTTCCCTTAATGTACGCCTTGCTTTTTATACTCGTATTTCTGTAATGTGCACTTCATCTAATAAATCTGTGAGGATAAACCCATATATTTCAGAGAGAGAGAGAGAGAGAGAGAGAGAGAGAGAGAGAGAGAGAGAGAGAGAGAGAGAGAGAGAGAGAGAGAGAGAGAGAGAGAGAGAGAGAGAGAGAGAGAGAGAGAGAGAGAGAGAGAGAGAGAGAATGGTGGTCTAAGTAATTAAAAGGTAATGTTACTTTAAAATAAGGCTTCGGTCACCACACAGAGACACGAGACAAAGACACGACACACGGAGCAATAAAATTTACAAAACTTGATCCTACCACTCACCCTGCACCGGCCACACCCAACACACACACACACACACACACACACACACACACACACACACACACACACACACACACACACACACACACACACACAGCTATTCCCTCATCTCCGGTGTGGTGAGTGAGGGGCGTGGTGGTGGATAGGATGAGGGTGGAGTGACGAAGCGAGTGGGTTGGCTGTATGTAGTGTGGGCGTGGAGGTGTAATGGTGGTGTATTGAGACCGCAAGGTGTGTGCGTGGCAGGGCGTGCTGGGAGACTGGGAAGGGCAGAGGCAGGTGAGAGTGGGGGAGGGAAGGGGAGAGAGGCGTTATCAGAAGTAATAGTGGCAGGTGAGGCCAGGCCGGCGCACCTGAGGGAGGGGGTGAGGCAGAACTGATAGGGGCGTGGTGGGACGAGAGAGGGGGCTGGTAGAGGCGTGGTGGGGATGAGGCTGCTAGGGCCGGTAGGAGCGTGGTGGGGGTAACTACTAGGGCATGGTGGGGGAGAGGCAGGGTGCTGGAAGGGGCGTGGCCAGCTTCCAGCCTCCCTCATTACGGAATTGGACACCCGGGTTCTGGAGCTGCTCTGTTAAGAGGGAGTGTTGGGGGCACGATACCACCACCTTCACCTTCACCACCACCACCACCACCACCACCACTACTACAACCACCGCCACCACCACTAGAGAATTAGCGCCATCTATACGAGTAACAGACCACGTCAGTCTTGTTTTTTAATAATATTTTGCTGCCCTTGGCCAGTGTCCTTTACATGTGACAAATAAACACAACAGCAGTGTAAACAAAACGACTATCTCGACCACAAAAATTGGAAAGGTCATCGAGTAGAGCCAAGCATCATCAAACATGAAACTCACGCTTCAAACAAACAAAAAAACAAAAAAACAAAAGTAAAAAAAAAAAAAAAAAATAAATAAATAAAAAAATAAATAAAAAAAAAAAAAAAAAATACTGCCACCGCTACCACCACCACCATTACGTCACCGCCGCCCACACGCCTACCATGGAATGCGCGGCACACTATGGAGCTGCGCATCAAGTAAAGGATACACGGCGTGAGGAGCAGCGGGAAAGTTTCAAGCAGCATGGGTCACAGTTTTCCTCTAATTGCAGTAAATTTTTCTCCCACGGCTTTCAGTTCGCTCACTCGTCTGTTTGTCTTTGCGCGACTCTCTCTCTCTCTCTCTCTCTCTCTCTCTCTCTCTCTCTCTCTCTCTCTCTCTCTCTCTTTCCTCTTCTTTTATTCGTTTTCCCTCCCTATATTTCAGCTCAGTTTCTCCCCACACCCTCTCAGATCCCTCTCTCCCACACCCTTCCAAGTTCTTATCACCATTCAACATAAAACCACCAAATATACGTTCCTTCCTTACCTGACCCACCGACAAAGTGCCCCAACAAGATCAGGAGTCTGTGGGAAGCCGAGACAACAATGGGGGTCGTAAGGAAGCCGTATGGTGACAAGCTGAGAGAGGAGCAAGGAAAGGAAGCAACATGAAGTCCGACCATTAGAATTCAATCAGAGCACAGAAGGCCAAGTCCAAGGCCACACGTCGCACCACCAAACCTAATTTTAGAGGCTGTCTGGCAAGCTGCAGGGCACGAGATATTTGATTTTTCTCTTACCCCCTCCCACTGTTTCGTCTCTCTTACTCTCTCCCTATCACTCCTCATTTTTTTTGTCCACTGTGACTGCTACTAAAGCCGCTGGTGGGTCTGTAGGCCTGAATAAGCTTTGTGCCACCTAGCAACCACCCCACCACGGCCCCTTTCACTTTCCTTGTGGGTTTCTTCATTATTTTTACTGATACCCCCTCTCTCTCTCTCTCTCTCTCTCTCTCTCTCTCTCTCTCTCTCTCTCTCTCTCTCTCTCTCTCTCTCTCTCTCTCTCTCTCTGTGTGTGTGTGTGTGTGTGTGTGTGTGTGTGTGTGTGTGTGTGTGTGTCTCTGCCTTTCCTTGACTCATCACATCTGCTTCAGTTCTCTCCCGATTCATCACCCATAAAAGTTCTTTGTTTCTGACTCATCATTTCTGCTTTTTGTTACTACTACTACTACTACTACTACTACTCTGCCTCTACTAACACACACACACACACACACACACACACACACACACACATTTTATTTACTTATTTTATTTGTGTGTGTGTGTGTGTGTGTGTGTGTGTGTGTGTGTGTGTGTGTGTGTGTGTGTGTGTGTGTGTGTGTGTGTGTGTGTGTGTGTGTGTGTGTGTGTTTCTGGTGCTCTCTATTATCGTGCCTCTATTTTCCTCCCCTCCAAATCTTTTCCTCATCCCTTCCTCTGTCCTCACTGCATTCCTCTCTCCCTCCTCCTCTCCCTTCCCTCTCCTTTACATCCACGCGTGAGCTGAACAGGCAGGTGACGAAAGGGGGAACAGGGAAAAGAGAGAAAAAATGACAGAACGCGGGGGGAGAGAGAGAGAGAGAGAGAGAGAGAGAGAGAGAGAGAGAGAGAGAGAGAGAGAGAGAGAGAGAGAGAGAGAGAGAGAGAGAGAGAGAGAGAGAGAGAGAGAGAGAGAGAATTTGAAAATACGTTTTGTTGGAGCGGGAAGTAAAAAAAAGTGAAGAAAATAATAAACAAACCAAAATAGAATAAAAAAAGAATAGAAAATAAAATTAAAGTATGATGAAAGTAAAAAAAAAACAATAAATAATAATAATAATAATAATAATAATAATAATAATAATAATAATAATAATAATAAAAATAATAATAATAATAATAATAATAATAATAATAATAAATGCGAAAAACACGAATGAGGGGAGTGGTGAAAAATAGACGAAACAGGAAAGGGAGAAACTCAGCAGTAATATTCAACAGGGAAGAGGAGACGAGGGAAGGGAAGCAGAGAGGGGAGAAAATGAGAAGGGAGGGATAAACAAAAAGAAGAAAGGGATGGAAAAGAAGGAAGAAGAAGAAGAAGAAGAAGAAGAAGAAGAAGAAGAAGAAGAAGAAGAAGAAGAAGAAGAAGAAGAAGAAGAAGAAGAGGAGGAGGAGGAGGAGGAGGAGGAGGAGGAGGAGGAGGAGGAGGAGGAGGAGGAGGAGGAGGAGGAGGAGGAGGAGGAGGTGACATCTAGATACACAAACGAGGTGTCAAATATGTGTTTACTAAGGCAGAGTCACAAGGGAGGGAGGGAGAGAGGGAGGGAGGGAGGGAGGGAGGGAGGGAGGGAGGGAAGGAAGGAAGGATGAAAAAGAAAGGGAAGAGCGCTGCAACACTGTGTTCTCCTTTTTGCTCCTCTTCCTGTTCTATTTCACACGTTTTCCTTTCAAAATTTTGGTAACAGACAGTTAAACATCATTATTTTCATCCTGTGTCAATCTTTCTTGCTTGATTTTAATCTGTGCTACCGTGTTTCTTACTTTGCCTCTGTTATCTACTTCAACACTTCATTTAGTCACGTCTATTTCTACTCCCACCACCTGTCTTTCCTCTCACCTTGTTACTGTTCACGTGTTTTTCCTCCGTCCTTCCCCTTTGCGAACGTTCTTTGTTCCCTCACATGATCTTTGTCCTTCAGTCACTTAAAGTTTTTATTTATATTTTCGCAACATTTACTCACATATTTCTACAAGTTTTACTACAAGTCTCATTAACTTACTATTTCTGACCGGCTTTCCCTCTCACCCCATCCTCCTTCTCCTGGTCCCTTTTTATCGTACTCTTTGAGCGCCATTCTTTTTCCTGCTTTAATTTACTGTCACTTCCATTTTTCTGTGCCTCAGTAAAGGAAGGAAGGGGGCGCGCCACAAACACCTGCGGCGACAATAAGGAGGTGCACGAATCTCACGTCGTATTTCAGCCACGATGCTGAGCCTTCCAATTTTATAAATAAACACGGAAAACTTGAGGAAGCGTGAAGGGGAGAAAAATAATGATCACCATTTTAAAAGGTACCGAACGAGGCTAATTTAAAAACAATGAATATTTATTTTCTTCACGAGGGAATGTGATAAGAAGAGGCAGCTTCGTACGAGCGGGGAAAATAGTTCATCTGAGATATTTCGTAGCGCAATAAATAATGATATATTCATAGTGATGGGCGTATATTATAATGGTGCTGACTTTGGAAGACAATGAGATGCCATTTGAGGCGTCAGTATTTCTGGAACTCATTGCCCGATTCTGTTTCTCCACCTTATGACTTCGACACTTCAGGAGGGGAGAATCAAGACATCTGGGGAAATAAACTGCTACACTCTATTAAGAACCCTCGTCTGTTGTTTTGGGGGAGGCTAGTAACCGTTTTATTCCCTTATTTTTATATATTATCACATTTACCCAGCTTCTTTACATGTATCAGTAAAAAAAAAAAAAAAAAAAAAAAAAACTATTTCAACTTCTCGATTCTGAGGCGACGGCGGTGTTACCAGGCTTGGCGGCAACTCACTGCCTGCTTCTACTGGCCGTGATAACTTGACCTCCAGAGCAGTACAAACCCTTGCAGTTTGAAATTCTCCCACATGCATGTTAACAGGACGCCGTGCTGTGCTGCCCTTGTGGCTCAGCGCGCCGCAATATTCCGTGACAAGTTCAATTTTTCATGCAGTAATTCCCTGGTGATGGTGGTGTGGACTGATGCCGCGTGTGGAATATTCTGTGGTCCGTCCAGGGTTGGAGCTTTATACCACCACACGGAGAGAGAGAGAGAGAGAGAGAGAGAGAGAGAGAGAGAGAGAGAGAGAGAGAGAGAGAGAGAGAGAGAGAGAGAGAGAGAGAGAGAGAGAGAGAGAGAGAGAGAGAGAGAGAGAGAGCAGAATGTGACATGACCCGCAAAGGAAAACTTGGCATCTAACCTTCATAAATATTAATGTAATTCGCTGCCTCATTTTTCTCTATTTCCGATTGAGAGAAATATATTCACGTTCCCTTCGGGTGAGGCGAGTACAGCACAATTTCCCCTTCAAAGCATCGCCGCCCGGCCATCAGTAACC
>NC_087153.1:31205521-31228021 GCF_035594125.1 Scylla paramamosain | reverse complement strand
CTACCTCACTTCTGTCCCGATAATCCATTGTCGCCTCCCTCGTTTGTCTCGATGAACACCTGACAAGACAAGGTGATGTCGAGGAATACTTATAACAAATACACACACACACACACACACACACACACACACACACACACACACACACACACACACACACACACAAGGAAAAAGTTTAGTATATGATGTTCACAGAGATCTTCGCTGTGTGTGTGTGTGTGTGTGTGTGTGTGTGTGTGTGTGTGTGTGTGTGTGTGTGTGTGTGTGTGTGTGTGTGTGTGTGTGTGTGTGTGTGGACGATTTTACTACTGAATGGAAGAGAATGGAAAGTCGAAAGGGAGGGAGGGACAGGATGAGGAGGGGAGGAATGAGAGAAGCAAGGGAAGGTGAGGGAGGCAAGGAAGGAAGGAAGGAAGGAAGGAAGGAAGGAAGGAAGGAAGGAAGGAAGGAAGGAAGGAAGGAAGGAAGAGCAAGAGCTATCAAGAGACAAGAAGGGAAAAAATGCCCGAGATGAAGGGGAGAGGAAGAGGAAATGGAGGGGAGGAACAACCGAGAGAGGAGAGGTCAGGGAGGAAGGAAACGGAGAGAAAAAACAGTTGAGGAAATGAATAAACAAATACTGATACTAATAGCAGTAATAATGAGAGAGAGAGAGAGAGAGAGAGAGAGAGAGAGAGAGAGAGAGAGAGAGAGAGAGAGAGAGAGAGAGAGAGAGAGAGAGAGAGAGAGAGAGAGAGAGAGAGACCCCAAATTCCACCAATCACATGAACCCTAAAACAACAATTAGTCTAATAATAACATTCTCTTCCTCTTCCCATCACGACCAACGCCTCACACCTTCCCTCAGCTACGCCCATCACCTCCCTCCACCTCCCGTCAGGCCCACCATGCATCAACGTCCCATCACCCATCACTGGGCTGACCTTGGCACGTGGTAGCAGGAGTAACTTGCTGACTGGGTATTAATAAAGAGGGAAAATTATATGCTGGTACAAAATCTTCACGAGCGGCTTTAAAAATAGATAAGTTAATCATGTCACTGTTCACTGGTGCCTCGTCTTGGAGTCTGGTTACGAAGAGAGATTAGTGTAGTGGTGATTCCTTGGTATATTGGGCGATGCAGGCAGAAGGTCTCGGGGGAAATACAGAGCGGATTAACTGCACATGTAGGTATTGCATTGGTCTCTGCACTATATCGTCTGTCACTACAACGGCATTCTGAGGTTATGTAAGGTGTTTTTATACCTGAGACACCGAGGAATGGGAGCGGAGAGAGAGAGAGAGAGAGAGAGAGAGAGAGAGAGAGAGAGAGAGAGAGAGAGAGAGAGAGAGAGAGAGAGAGAGAGAGAGAGAGAGAGAGAGAGAGAGAGAGAAAGTGTAGGCGAGGTGCAGTATAATTATGTGATGACTTAAAATATACACTGCTGAATCAGATGTGAGATTGACTGACTGAATGAATGAATTTGGCAATGCAACGACAGACTCAAATGGAGCCACACGCTTGGTGGTTAGAATTCCAAAATAAAAATAAAATAATGAAAAATAAAATAAAGTATAATATATATATATATATATATATATATATATATATATATATATATATATATATATATATATATATATATATATATATATATATATATATATATATATATATATATATATATAAAGAAGACGACATAAATACAGCAAGTCTCGCCACCACAACGAATCACCTAAATACGTGAATAAATCTTTTTTTGTCACGTGCTTTTCTCCCGTGTCGGATGCAGTGACCGTAACACCGCGTCCACTCGCCCCTGCACCACCACCTCCCCCACCTCCTTCCCTCGCTCCTCCTGTCCCCGCCCCCGCCGCGCCCTGGCTCGTGTTGCAGCGGGTCAGTGCGCAGCTCACCTCCCCGGAACCTTCAATCACACGTTCACTATTCCTTTGCTGCTGCCTCGGTCTGATTCTCTCCCCCACCACCGCCACCCACACACACACACACACACACACACACACACACACACACACACACACACACACACACACACGTACCTACTCAATTATTTAGTTTATTGGCAAAGTTATGGAAATGCAAAGTACACACAGCAAATATCACATAAGATTTGCCTATTTCATGTCCATATACCATCTCTTGACTGTACATTTAACTTGTAACAAATACTTACCACTGAAAGGTAAAGATGCTATCATCACGCTTACACATCCCTTTCATCGCCCACTCCCACACACACATTTTTAGTCAGTTCTATCCAGTTACTTTTCAGCTCGTCCCCCTAAACACAAGAGAACGGAAGCGAAGAGAAAGGGAAGGTTGACTCAAATGGACAGGTGTCTTTGTAGAGTATGTGGCTTTGTTTTTTACTTCCTCGGACCTCTATGTAGTTTTTTTTTTTTTAAACACACACACACACACACACACACACACACACACACACACACACACACACACACACACACACACACACACACACACACACACGGACACGGACACATGTGGGCTGTCGTGTCCCAGTCAAGGCAGTATCTAGGCCAAGAGTATAATAATGGAGCGAACATCTGACACTGATCATAGAAAAAAAAAAAAAAAAAAAAAAAAAAAAAAAACTCTCCCTTTCTGCATTCTTATTCTTTTCAGCTTCACTTTCCTCTTCCTTTCTGTTGCTACCCCTTCTTTCCCTCCCTCTCTTTCTTCTTTCTTAATTTTCTTGCTATATTATCCCGTCCTCCCTCCCTGCCTACCTCCCACGTAGGAACGCAGCTCTGCCAGTACCGAGAAGCCAGCCTTACACAATGCACTCTTGGCCTTGCAGTCTTGTTGTGGGGATTGTACATCAAGCAAACCTGACCTTGGACCACGCTCACTCGCTCGCTCTCTTTCTCTCTCTCTCTCTCTCTCTCTCTCTCTGCTGGCCTGGGAGATGGGAAGAGGGGGAAGGGCTGATGCTATATCTGTACCTAAGGCCTCGACGTCTCTCTCTCTCTCTCTCTCTCTCTCTCTCTCTCTCTCTCTCTCTCTCTCTCTCTCTCTCTCTCTCTCTCTCTCTCTCTCTCTCTCTCTCTCTCTCTAACCCCTACTCCTTATAATCTTCCCCAACCCAATCCCCAATTTTCTCTCCCTCTCCTTTCAGCACCACCCACCACGATGATCTTGTCCACGCTACGTCTCCTGCGTCTGCTACTACTACAGTGTAAGCCTTGTGTGTGTGTGTGTGTGTGTGTGTGTGTGTGTGTGTGTGTGTGTGTGTGTGTGTGTGTGTGTGTGTGTGTGTGTGTGTGTGTGTGTGTGTGTGTGTGTGTGTGTGTGTGTGTGTGTGTGTGTGTGTGTGTGTGTGTGCCAAACATATTACATGTCTTTGGCCGCCACCTCCATCACCTCCTCGCCGGACAACGCTAGTGATGTGGAGTGAAAAGTGAAGCTAAGTGAGTGGGGCGAACTTTTTTTTTTTCTCTCGTTCTTTCTTCTTTTTCTCGCTCTTGTGTCTCGTCTCGTCTTGTCTCGTTTCGTCTTGTCGATACATAGTAAACTGTAAACTACATTGGGGTTGTGTTTCGAAGTTTTATTAGGTTGCGTGTGTGTGGGTCTCTCTCTCTCTCTCTCTCTCTCTCTCTCTCTCTCTCTCTCTCTCTCTCTCTCTCTCTCTCTCTCTCTCTCTCCCCGAGGTGATACACTGCGACGAGGTTATTTTTCTCCATTTATTTTACAACTTTGGGCCTATTTCTCAAAGCTGTAAAACCGTAATTAGATTTCTTTTCCCTGGGGGACCTGGTTACGTTTTCTGTTGGTGGCTGCGGCGGTGGCGGTGGCGGTAGTGGTGGTGATGGTGAGGTAATGGTAGTGACAGACTTAATCAGCCAAGATAACACTCAATATATTTCGCTTCCTCTTAACTCAATCCAACACACTCCAGCCTCATGATAACACCAGTCCACTCACCACATGTCTCCCGCCGCCGCCGCCACTCAGACCACTTACCTCCACCACTGCTCCTCGCTCGTCCACCATCACCACCACTATTACCTCCTCTCCACTACCACACTCCACTTCACTCATGCACCTCGCTCTCCATTCTTAAATTACTTGCTGGCCTTTCATTAATCCATTCAATTCCAATGATCCTTTTCGAATTTCATGCAGTTACCAGTTGTTAATTAGAACAGTAAATAAAGAAATAATTATCTTAAACGAGTAACTGCGAACGACCTATTTAACATTACGAAATATAATACCGTGAACTTTATATAATTCTCTAGAAACATCTTGAGAGAGAGAGAGAGAGAGAGAGAGAGAGAGAGAGAGAGAGAGAGAGAGAGAGAGAGAGAGAGAGAGAGAGAGAGAGAGAGAGAGAGAGAGAGAGAGAGAGAGAGAGAGAGAGAGAGAGAGAATGGTGTGGTAACGGACGTGTCACCAAACGTCCTGCAACAGAACCTTGAAGTCTTCTATCCTCTACACCGTCAAATGCTCTCCTCTGTTTCATAATTCAAAGACGATTTCAAGATGGCGCATTGTAGAGTTAACGTACCTATGATATAAATAAAAAGCAAGTGAGGTCGATATGTGTTTTGGGATTCTAATTCGCTTACAGTGTTGTAGACTTTGCATGCGCTATTCGTATTTCTTGTCACTCAGTAATTAATGGCAGCGTGAAGGATATCTGAGTTGCGGTCAATAGTAAATGGCTTTGTGATGTACAGGCGCACGTGGGAAGTGCCTCCTGTCGGGTGTGGCTTGTAGTGGGTGGCAGGACTGGCTAAAAATAAAAACGTAAGAGTAGGTGATCGTCAGTGTAGTTGAGTGACACGCTCCACATTGAAGTGTACAGCATTTCTTCACTATATACGAGTGTACTACTACCGACACCATACACACCATACATCACAATGCCGGATCCCTCACTGTATGTACAACGCCAGGTATCAAAATCACATTATACCACATTATTCAGTAGGCAATACCATTCACCACCAAATCACAACACGCAACACCGGAACATAGCACCACACCACATCTTATAGTACCACCACATCATACTACATCCTATAGTACACAGCGCTAAACATTACCACACTACACCACACCACAATGTCCACACACACACACACACACACACACACACACACACACACACACACACACACACACACACACACCACTCCCACAGCTGCCTCTCCCTACCATTACGAGACCCCCGGCAGTGAACATTCCCCGCGCTACTGTTGGTTACTGTTACGGTGTCTTAAAGGTGAAGGGCGAGGAGTGAGAGGAGCACAGGAGGAGGAG
This sequence comes from Scylla paramamosain, assembly GCF_035594125.1. NCBI lineage: Eukaryota > Metazoa > Arthropoda > Malacostraca > Decapoda > Portunidae > Scylla > Scylla paramamosain. The sequence goes on along the minus strand of NC_087153.1, from coordinate 31,222,734 downwards.
CAGCACCTGATGACCGAGGCAAGGAAGTACTGTCTCGGTCTCTCTCACTTCCCGAGCGACGCGGCGATGTATACCTGATCCGTGAACGTCTCCTGGCCAACTAATCCATCAGCGCCACGCCAGCCCACTCCACCACTGTACTACTACCAACCACTCACTCTACACATGCCATTTCTGCATACGTGAGCCAAACCGCCACGCCACGCCACGCCAGCAAGCCAATCAGCCGCACACGCCTTTCAATGCCATTCACCCTAAACTCATCTCCCTCCCAATAACACCAATTCCCTCGCGGTTCATGTCTCGTAATAAAAGCATATTCTCCTAGTACCGATCGGATTTTTTCCTCACCCTAACTGGCATAAAGGGAAGGGCTAGAGGAAGGGAGGCACGGGAATCAGAGGCCGAGGTGATATAGGAAGGGATGCCATAAAACGGGACAGAGGAGATGTGACACAGATTTTATCGGACTTGGTAGGAAGCGACGTGACAAAGCAGCAGCGTTTCCATTTCCACTCGGGGTTATCTTGCGTGGTGGGCTACTGGCCAATTGGTTCACAGGGTCATTTAGAGACTGGGCTCTTCGGAAACTTGGTCATTTAGTATTCAGGAGCGTCAGGCTGGTAGTTACGAACAAAAAATGCTGAGCTAAATGATCTGCACAGAAAAAGAGGTTTACTGAAAATATCTATAAACATGTTCATGGTGTAGAGGATTGAACGCAAGACAACGAGGTAGGAACAAACGAATGAAAGACGTAAAATTAATACTAAGAAAATCCGCCACAGGTATGCACAATCCCTGACCCACCAACATAAAAGAATAAAAAAATTTTCTGGAAAGAAAAGGAAAGAGACAAGTAAAACATTAACCTGTTAAAAAAGAGAATAAAAGGAAAGGAAAATACGAACTTTAAAAAAAAGAAAAAAAAGAGGACAAGAAAATAGGAATTCTCCCAAATAAGAATAAAAAAAGGAACTGAAAAAAGACCCACTAATAAAAAGCATCATGTACAAATATCTCATTCCCAGCAATTGCTTTGTGGTCCAAATTGATGCTATATTGACAGCTAATACTGTTATCATTTTTGAATTTCCATTTCTATAGTGATGAATTTTTACGCGGTGAAAATAATTATACCGCTCACAATTCAATTTCGTGACATCATTTCTGATCAGCAAAGTGGAGAGGGACAGAAATAACCCAGACCTGCGAGTGGTTCATGCAATGCGGCCAGCTGGCGTCCCGGAACCTGTACGTGAGTTTAAATGGCTCAAGAACACCAGGCCGCCCCAAGACTTTAGTCCGTCTGATCGTTTGCGTGTATACGTGGTGTGTGTGTGCGTGTGTGTGTGTGTGTGTGTGTCAGGAGGTGGGTAGGCAGGAGGTTCGATTAGACATGGTTGGCTGGCTTCTTGACGATGAGCGTTAAAGCTGAGATCGGCTATATCAGGATGCAGGATTACGTCAAATGCTTTGCGAAGGCTGAGTTCACTGTGCCTCATCTAATACCGCGCGATACGTCAACTTACGTAACCTTCTATCACCAAATTGTTTATTTCTGGCGCTGCTAAACTCGCGTCATCAAACGGTGTGTGTTTGGATGCTTGGAGGCTGTGATCGGAAGGTTCTGAGGCAGTGGTGACATACGCACAGCCCCACCCCGCCTCATCCGGTCCCCAACGCTCCCTCCCCCCACCTCTCCCCAGGGCGCCGCTGAGAGAACCCGAGCCACAGCTGCTTCCGAGCGCGAGACGTGACTTTCTGTGACAGCTAATGATACTTTATTGACGTTATCAGATGTGTGTGTGTGTGTGTGTGTGTGTGTGTGTGTGTGTGTGTGTGTGTGTGTGTGTGTGTGTGTGTGTGTGTGTGTGTGTGTGTGTGTGTGTACGCGAGTCTTCCTTCACACAGAATTAAAAAGGTCCTGGAAAAATTGAAAGACGCGATGGAGACTAGAAGGAAATAAAATAAGGGAACACCACGAGAAACAGGGAAAAGCAGAGTCCAGTCATCCCTAAGTGGCTGTTTATGATAAAACACAACGCTATCTAATCTACGTGAAGTGCGAAGAGGAGGAGGAGGAGGAGGAGGAGGAGGAGGAGGAGGAGGAGGAGGAGGAGGAGGAGGAGGAGGAGGAGGAGGAGGAGGAGGAGGAGGAGGATTCGTGGAGGTCTAGGAACATACATCGGGGAGGTGAGGAAGAGCTTAAATTGAATTGAATAACAAGAGCAGTAATTCGACTAACGCTCCCGCAGTCTCAAAGGTGTGGGGGAGTGGAAGACACAGGCGAGGAGGGAGGGAGAGTGGCGAGGGAGGCGAGGCTGGTGAGAGTGGCGAGGGAGGAGAGCTGCCACGCCTTGGATTATGAGAGAGAGAGAGAGAGAGAGAGAGAGAGAGAGAGAGAGAGAGAGAGAGAGAGAGAGAGAGAGAGAGAGAGAGAGAGAGAGAGAGAGAGAGAGAGAGAGAGAGAGAGAGAGAGAGAGAGAAAGAGGTTGTCACGCAAGGCCACTCAGCACCCCACCTTCCCCCTCCTCCCACAGCCTTGTTACGGGTACCTTGTAATTACGAAAAGGAGGCAGGAATGATATCAACTTACAGCAGCGTTATTGTATGTCCTTGTGTATTTTTCCTGTCATATATACAGGAGACATAGGGAGATGGAGACACACATACATATACACACACACACACACACACACACACACAGTCGTCTTTTCTCCATATTTCATGCTATTATTACCATCAACGTAACAATACATCCACACAAATGCCTCTCCTCCCTCGTGGTCACCGACAGCAGGTATGAGCGAACATCTGGCGTGGTTTATTGTCCTCAGTATCCATGGGTGAGCGAAGCAACAACACAGTAAAATATGTGTGTTGGAAGGCACCCAGATAAAGGGATATATTTAACCTTTTCTTTCCCAAAGCGGTTAAATAATACTCTCACTCTCTCTCTCTCTCTCTCTCTCTCTCTCTCTCTCTCTCTCTCTCTCTCTCTCTCTCTCTCTCTCTCTTCCTCGTCCTCATGAACATTTCTCCGCAAAGTTAAAAATTAACACCTGCGCGCGGGGTCAGGTGTGGTGGTGGTAGTTACGTATGGGTGGCGTGACGAGTGTGTGTGTGTGTGTGTGTGTGTGTGTGTGTGTGTGTGTGTGTGTGTGTGTGTGTGTGTGTGTGTGTGTGTGTGTGTGTGTGTGTGTGTGTGGTGGTTGTAAGTGTGCATGTTTGTGGCTGTACGATACTGGAACAGTGACACTAAAAAGAAAATAACTGTTGATTGAATGCCTGACTGATTAAATTTATGGCCCCAGAACAACGTGGTCCCATGGCGCCGAGTAAACAAGTGGTTCAGCCGCAGCCAGAAAGAATGAGTAACCAAACAAGTAAACTAATAAATAAGTAAATAAACGCATTCTTTCACCAGGTATTTGCTTCAGTTGAATTCACCAGGTATTTGTTTCAGTTGGATTCAAAACCAGAAACCGTAGGACATGACAGCACAGGACTCAAACACCACACGTTAAAAGAATTTATAATAAAAAGATGGCAGGAAATGCCACATAAGTTTAAGTTACACAGCAAGTTACAGCACCGGGCCTGGCAGGTACTGATGGAAGGAAGGCGCACCTGTAGTACGGGGGGGGGGGGGAAGAGTTGTCGTTCGGTAGGTCGTGCAGAGATGGCGGCGGATAATGTTCATGACCAAATAATTCACTCTTTTTATACAAGTATCAACAAAGTCATGAAAATGGCCACGTGAGTGGAGAAAAAAACCCACCAGCCGCTGGTCCGCGTGCCAATCTCTAGTCTATGTACATTTATAAACTTGGAAACTGAATAACTTTAGGAATTAAATAACTGATACGATTTTCGATATCGTCTTTTTTTTTTCTTTTTTAGCACCAATACTACTCAGGGACCAGATACGCAGAAAATCTATCAAGAGTATTGCGGGCGCTCTTTTTTCTCCTATCCTCAAACGACAGAACTAAATCACTGGAGTTGTGAGCGTCCAGGGAACAGGAGACATCGACCCGAGAGGGAAGGCGAATCTAAACTTTCATGGTGATTAATAACTTTGTAAAAAAGAAACTGGAGGACGTGGCAGCAGGGGAAGAGGCTCACAAAGGAATGCTTACTCGTCTTCACACTGCAAGGTGATGAGGAAGTCTCTGTACACTTGGGGATGGTCATGATTCACGCACGGCAGCCACGGCAGTTGAAATAATGTGCACATAATAATCCCACACTTCAGCTCCCATCTGCAGGTGTGCAGGGGTGTAGCGGCTTTTCGAACACCCTACATTAGGCGTCGTAATTGTAGAACATTAGTCAGCGTCTGCCTCATGGCCACGTGGTGCAGAAGGCTGGCAGCGCGGGGCGGAGGCTTGGCAAGGGTGTTGCTGACCACCTGCAACGGCTGGTGGCTGCTTGCACGTTACTGGGTCACAAGACGCATCCCCGCTATGATATAATAGGAAGTCTAAACCTATGTAAAATAAAGTAGAAACGAAAACAAATTATTTAGCAATCAAAGGTATATGAAATAAAATAGAATGAGATGAGGAGGGTAATTAATTTATAATGACCTGTAATGAACTATAGGGCACGCAGCCATGAGGACTCTGAGCCTCGCTGGTGTGGTGGTGGTGATGAGACTCCCGAGCACACACAATGGCCATCTAAAGGCTAAGTATCACCTCAGGTCAGTATCCACCGAGGTGTAACGGAGACTGATTAGTACTTTGGCGCCGCAACAACGAGCTTCTAATAATGGTGGAGTAAAATGGCTCATGATAACACTCGTAAGAAAGCAAAGCGTCCACGTACCTTGAGACACGAAGGCAAAGGGTACACAAACAATTTCACGAGAATAGTGAAAATAACACCAGTGACAAGGCCGCACCAATGGAGTGGTTGAGTGGGCACTCGCGACGGCCAGCAAGAGTAGAATGATGGGAAGATTGTGAGGGCTGTGGCATGAAGGTGATCTGCCCCTAGCCTGACAGCCACACAGGTGCCAAAAGCAGCAGCATAGTCTCACATTCTAGCTATAACACACACACACACACACACACACACACACACACACACACACACACACACACACACACACACACACACACGGAAACAGGAGTATAGTAGTGTAGGTGAGCCTCTGTTTGCTGCAACTTGGCAAATACTGTAAGGTAAACACAAACACTTCACCTGACCCAGCCCAAGGCACACCACAGGGGACCGGCAACACTCACCTGAAAAGAGAGAAAAGAAAGTTACCACACACTCTGCAAACACTAATTAAAACATAATACTCAGCATGCAGCAAAGTAAAGCAATAAAGTGTTGAAATAACGCCTGCAGAAGAGGAGACTAATTACTAATGCATGATGTTTCTTATATAAACTTTCGCCTGCCTAGAAAGAATATTACTTTTCCTCCTCCTCCTCCTCCTTCTCCTACTCATGCCCGTGCTCCTCTCCACCATTTTGCCACCACTCCCACTCCCACTCCCCTGCCACTCCGTCCACCTCGTCTCAGTGCCGCCCATCTAGCTCCCTCGCCTTCCCATAAAAGTTTCCCATCCAAGCCCTCCACTAAACGACCCTCTCTCCTTACCCGCCGCGTCCTCCTTCTCCTCCTTCGCCTCTTTCCTTCCTTTTCACTCCTTACTCCTTCAAGTTCTCCCAAGACGATGGTGCGCGCGCGCGCGCGCGCCTGTGTGTGTGTGTGTGTGTGTGTGTGTGTGTGTGTGTGTGTGTGTGTGTGTGTGTGTAAAATATGCGACTATTTAATAGGTAAAAAGGCAACGGAAACCTGAATATTGTAATTTTCTCGAATATCGTAAAAAAGAAAAGAAAAGAGTAGATGAATTTAAGAAGAAAATGAAAATGTAAGAATGTAACATTTATGTCTTTTTTCTTCACTTAAACTTCTTCATTTTTTTTACACCACCACCACCACCACCACCACTTCTTGCCGCCGCGTCACACTCTGAAAAGGACACCAGCGCCTCAACTCGGGGCAATAAGACTCTTGACATTCCCCTACACGCCTTTTGCTCTTCCCCTCACGTCCTTGACTCACACTCACTCACTCACACACACACACACACACACACACACACACACACACACACACACACACACACACACACACACACACACGAAAAAATATACTACAGCCGTAAGAGAAAAAAAAAAAAACACATCGGGTCTCTCTCTCTCTCTCTCTCTCTCTCTCTCTCTCTCTCTCTCTCTCTAAACAATTTCCCTCTCATCTTCTCCCGCAAGGCCAAACCCTCCCATTTATCTATCTCTTCCTGCCTGCATAACTCACGCCGACTTCTGCCTCCGCCTCTTCCATCATCTCGTATTTGACTCCTTTCCTCCTAAATGACCTCTCAACTTATTCCTTCTCCTCTCATTATTTTCCAGGCTCTTCTTTCTCCTCTACCCTCACTATTCTCCTCCTCCTTCACCTTTCATTCTTCTGTCTGAAAAATCCACTCACTTCCCTCCACCTTCTTGCTCAAAAGGGTTTTCTTCTAACACTCCTCCTTCTCCTCCTTCGCTTCCCCATCAGGTAAATGTGGGAGTCATGACCAGTATCCTTCCTCCCCTCGACATGCAAGGTCCATTTCCTCCTATTCTTTCTTCCTTCATTCACTCATCGTTCCATCTCTCCTGTCTTTGTTATATAGTCATTATGTGTACCAGGAACTGAGTGTGTGTGTGTGTGTGTGTGTGTGTGTGTGTGTGTGTGTGTGTGTGTGTGTGTGTGTGTGTGTGTGTGTGTGTGTGTGTGTGTGTGTGTGTGTGTGTGTGTGTGTGTGTGTGTGTGTGTGTGTGTGTGTGTGTGAGAAAGAGAGAGAGAGAGAGAGAGAGAGAGAGAGAGAGAGAGAGAGAGAGAGAGAGAGAGAGAGAGAGAGAGAGAGAGAGAGAGAGAGAGAGAGAGAGAGAGAGAGTTTTTCATGCATTTGCAGTCCTCTCTCTCTCTTTGTAGTTCTATTTTCTCACAAAGCATCTCTCTCTCTCTCTCTCTCTCTCTCTCTCTCTCTCTCTCTCTCTCTCTCTCTCTCTCTCTCTCTCTTCTCGCATCATTCCCGCTGACAAAGTGTGCTTCCCTGTCTTCCTCATTCATTTCCTTCCTTTCCCTTTCCTTTCTTGACTTTTCTTGTTGTATGTCGCTTCCTTCATTCGCTTCCCTTCCTGTATCCCCCGTCCCCTCTCTCATTAATAATACACCACACACTACTGCCCCTCAAACTCACCTTCCCCCCACCCACACACCTGGACACACTTCCACTAATTAGCTGGTGGCATGAGGGCAACGATGGGAGAAAAAAAAAAAAAATCTAATTACAAAGAAAGTCTATGGGTTTGTCGCCGCATGCTTCACTTACTTATCATTATGAGTATGTGTTTTTTCTTCTTTTTGCTCTCTCTCTCTCTCTCTCTCTCTCTCTCTCTCTCTCTCTCTCTCTCTCTCTCTCTCTCTCTCTCTCTCTCTCTCTCTCTCTCTCTCTCTGTACGTATCCTTTAGAGAGTATCCTGAATGGCCTTTACATAATCCAAAGCTCCACTCACCCACCCATCTACTCACCCACCAACGCACATAACTGCTTCTGGTTCTTCCTTCCACTCAAGTCACTCCTTACAACATTCTCTGTGTGCCCAAACTTCATCCTGCTGCTTCTTTCCGTTCCCTAAAGCGAATCTAAGTATTAAGTGAATTACCGTCCTCTATATACATGTTAGCCTCCTCATGTTGTTATTAATTTAAAGTGAGTCTTTATTATTTTTGTATTGTAAGATCGTGTGTAATTATATATATATTTTTATATATATATATTGTGTATATATATATATATATATATGTGTGTGTGTGTGTGTGTGTGTGTGTGTGTGTGTGTGTGTGTGTGTGTGTGTGTGTGTGTGTGTGTGTGTGTGTGTGTGTCTGGGTGGTGGGGGTGTGGTTCTGAAGGGCAAGACTTCTCTAAAGAAATTAAACAAGGATGCCTACTCAAAAATGAAGTACAAGAGAGAGAGAGAGAGAGAGAGAGAGAGAGAGAGAGAGAGAGAGAGAGAGAGAGAGAGAGAGAGAGAGAGAGAGAGAGAGAGAGAGAGAGAGAGAGAGAGAGAGAGAGAGAGAGAGAGAGAGAGATTCACCATCACCACCACTACCAGCATCATTACTATCATTACCAGTTCACTCTAAGAAAGGCTGCTGCTACCCCTACCTCCCTCCTCCCCAAGCATGAGTCACACCACTTTACTAATCTGTCACAAGCCGTGCCTACACATTTTCCAATCTCACCTCCTAATCTGCCCCTCGTCTTTGTCTACTCTCGTGTCCAGCATGTTTTCCTTCATCCTTCATCTGTTCCCCTAAACACATGTCCCGTCCGTCTTCATCTCTGTCCCTTCATTAATTTTGCAATGACTTATATTCTATGCATTATTCTCCTCATCCATATTGATTGCCTTTCTTTGGGATGTGTTCTTGTTACTTTGGTCTATGCATTTGTTATTCCCTTTGCAGTTACTTTGATACACACACACACACACACACACACACACACACACACACACACACACACACACACACACACACACACACACAAATACAGTCAAGGGGAGAAATCTAGTAATGTCCTTCACTCTCAAGTTATTTAATGTTTTCCCCTAATAGTTAGTCCTCTAATGTGCTACTAATCTCATTACAAAACAAAACCGTATTGTAAGAAAACGCTAAAGCAGTGGGAGAGTGAGCGGCTCGTTACTCTACTTCTCGCCATGAATAAGCACTTAGAATATAATGGGATTAAAAGAGATAGCGGAGAGAAGAAGGGAGAGGTGGAAAGGAGGTGAGGGCAGGGCAATACTCGACCTGCTGGCAACACCTGAGTCCTGAGGAAGGCATAGTTTCAGATGACTCAAGCTACACCTGCTCCTGAGGGTGTGCAAGGTGTAGGGAGGGTGAGGGGACTACACTTGTGCTGGGAGAGGTGAGCAGAGAGGAGAGGAGGAGGAGGAGGAGGAGGAGGAGGAGGAGGAGGAGGAGGACGAGCAGGAAAAAAATAATGAGAATGTGAGGAAGAGAAAAAAAACATATACGAAAATATCTTAAAATTAAACTAGTCTGATTTGGTGATAGTTTCTTTTTTTTGTATATATCAATCAATTCCTCCCCCCTCCTCACAGTTTTCGTCTAAGCGATAGTAATACCTTCTTCACAGCAGCTTTCCGACTTGCTTCTTTATTGTTTGGCCTCAAGCCTCCGCCTGCCTCCCGCTTCTCCACTTCCTTTTCTTGTCCTTCCTCATTCTCATCACATTTTATAATTCTGTTGTCACATTTTCTGGGAGAGCGACTTCCTATTTTAGTTCCGTTGTCACTTTGTATATTTTCAGTTGAGACTATAATATTACATAGGTGAGAGAGAGAGAGAGAGAGAGAGAGAGAGAGAGAGAGAGAGAGAGAGAGAGAGAGAGAGAGAGAGAGAGAGAGAGAGAGAGAGAGAGAGAGAGAGAGAGAGAGAGAGAGAGAGAGAGAGAGACTACTATATTCTGCACATAAAAGTTATAAACACAAACACACATAAACACACACACGCACACACAAACAAACAAACAAGCACACACACACACACACACACACACACACACACACACACACACACACACACACACACACACACACACACACACACACACACAACGCACGTTGTCACCACAACAAACTTTCCAACAATAGATCATTAAAAAAAAAGTTCAAGAATGGAGGGAGGAAGAAGGGAAGGAGGAAGAGGGGGTCGTGATGGCGGCTTCTCCTCCCTTCCTTCCATTCCTTCCTCTTCCTATACTTCTTCCCTCCTTGTTACGTACTTTTTCTCTCCCTGACCTACCTACCCACCAAACCTCCCTCACTCCCTGCCCATAAACTTTTCCCATCCGTCACCTCCCTTTCTTTGTCTTCCTGCACTTCTTCCTCTCCTTGTTACTTGTTTTCTCGCAGCTCTTAACTTCCTCCATGCCTCACTCCGTCCTTCCCTCTCTCCTGCACACTTCACGTCCTCGCCATCCGTTTCCGCAGCGCCGCCAGACAACAGCGGGTCACCAAGTATAAGTTTCCCCGGTGCATCAGATCGTGGTCACCGTCGCCTGCCTCGCCTGCCTCGCCATCCATCCACCCCGTCACCCCGACCGAAACATTCCTCACTGGCCACTCCGTCTGTCACTTTAACACCCACTGCCCTGCTTCTCTCTCTCTCTCTCTCTCTCTCTCTCTCTCTCTCTCTCTCTCTCTCTCTCTCTCTCTCTCTCTCTCTCTCTCTTGCTAAATGTCTCGGTTTTTCTGTGTTTTCTTTTCATTCCCTCGCCTCTTTCTCTCTCTCGTTTTGTTTTGGCCATGCATGTCGTTTTTCCTTTCAGATACGTAGGCTTTTGGTGTGTGTGTGTGTGTGTGTGTGTGTGTGTGTGTGTGTGTGTGTGTGTGTGTGTGTGTGTGTGTGTGTGTGTGTGATATCCAAGCGACGGACAAACAAGCCTAAAGCACACACACACACACACACACACACACACACACACACACACACACACACACACACACACACACATGCACATACCTGCTCCCTTGCACACCACTACACTCGTCTGTCAATCAGTCACCATGCCTGTCTGTCTGAAGGCCTGAGCTGTCTGCTGGGCGCCCCCACCCCCCACACACACCTGTCCACGTCTTACGCCAAACGATTATTCTTCTGGACCTGACGTCATGATCTTTGTGAAAGGACAGAGGTCGCGTGGGATGGAAGAGTAGAGAGAGAGAGAGAGAGAGAGAGAGAGAGAGAGAGAGAGAGAGAGAGAGAGAGAGAGAGAGAGAGAGAGAGAGAGAGAGAGAGAGAGAGAGAGAGAGAGAGAGAGAGAGAGAGAGAGAGAGAGAGAGAGAGAGAGAGAGAGAGAGAGAGAGAGAGAGAGAGAGAGAGAGAGAGAGAGAGAGAGAGAGGAGACACATCGATATAATGCCAAAAATATATGTAATTATGGAAGGGTGCGTGGCTCAGGACTCCAATGGCTGACGGAATCACATCAATGCGACGCCAAGTTGGACTGCAGCTGTTGATTTATTTAATAAGATTGCCATCAGGAAGGACATGACTGAGGCTCGACGGCCCAAACGATGACAGGACACGAGACCCGGGAGTGAGGCGGCAAGGATGACAAGTTATATGAGTCTTCGATATTTAATACACCGGCCTCAGTGAACCCTTTGTTGTTGCTGAGAGAGAGAGAGAGAGAGAGAGAGAGAGAGAGAGAGAGAGAGAGAGAGAGAGAGAGAGAGAGAGAGAGAGAGAGAGAGAGAGAGAGAGAGAGAGAGAGAGAGAGAGAGAGAGAGAGAGAGAGAGAGAGAGAGAGAGGTAGGCAAACTTAAGCTTCGAATTCTATGTATGATACTGAACCAGCCGTGTGTGTGTGTGTGTGTGTGTGTGTGTGTGTGTGTGTGTGTGTGTGTGTGTGTGTGTGTGTGTGTGTGTGTGTGTGTGTGTGTGTGTGTGTGTGTGTGTGTGTGTGTGTGTGTGTGTGTGAGTGTGAAAGGGTACGCAGGCGAGGTCAGCATCGAGGTACTGTCCGGGGGAAAGGGTGGGGGGGAAGGAGAGGGCGCGGATCGATTCCCAGCAGTCGTCAACCTTGCCTGCTTGCCTTCCTTCCCTCCACTCTCTCTCTCTCTCTCTTCCTTTCGTTCCTTCCCTCCATTCATGTATCCACTTTCCCTTCTCTGCCTTCTCTTCCATTCCTTGCTTTCGCTTCTATTTTTGCTCCATTCCTATTTTATTTATTCATCAACTCTTTTTTTATTCTTTATATTTGCACTGTATCCTTTTTTCTGGTTTGGTTTCGCTGTTGTTTCTATTTTCCTTTGTTTTCTATTTTCTGAATTCACAGTATTCTGTTTTCTCCTTATTTGCAGTCACATAGTATTGTGTTTATTTTTTCTATATTTTTTTCAATTGATTTATTGTTTTTTTGCAGATTATATGTTTTGCATGTATGTGCGAATCTCTCTCTCTCTCTCTCTCTCTCTCTCTCTCTCTCTCTCTCTCTCTCTCTCTCTCTCTCTCTCTCTCTCTCTCTACCATGCCTTCTTACCCCATTTCTATTCTCTCCTCTGTCCCTCCGCGAGTTATTTCCAGTCTAGACAATACGTTTCTCCCTCCTTCCCTTCCCTTCGTTCTCTCAGTCCTCTCCTTTTCTATATTTCTTTCTCTTCTATGGCACATTACTGGAGCTTCCTGCATCTGTACTTGGAACACACACACACACACACACACACACACACAAACAGCTCTATCGCAATTATGTTTCTCCAACCCCTTACCCCTTCCCTCCAATTCAAGGCTACCAGAACATCCCCATCTTCGCCACACCATTTTCCCCTTCAATCCCCTCGCCACGCTCCCCACTCCTCCACGCCATCCCAGTCTACTTCCCCCTCTTGCTTCCTCGCCGACAAGCAACATCACTTGAACGTACCTTGTGCTCTCTCTCTCTCTCTCTCTCTCTCTCTCTCTCTCTCTGGACTAGAAATTTCCTTCCAAATAGTTGAGGGACTTTTATTCCTCTCCTCCTTCTCCTTTTCTTTTCCCCACTTGCTCTTACAACTTTGTCTAACACCACTTCCTAAGCTCACATCTCTTCCCCCTTTTTCTGATCGTACTTCCAACCCCCAACCTTTTCCCCTCCTCTTCCCCTCTCTCTTCTTTAGCAGAGTACACACCCACTCCTGGTCTCGCATTCCCCGGCGGCGTCACAATCCAGGGGACGATAGCCCTTGGGGTATTAGTCACTGATCATCGATTTTTCACTTTGGCATCGGAAGAAAGTGTGATTAGTTCAAGCCAAGATGTGTTCGTCTGTCTTGTGCAGGAGGGAGGGCAGGGAGGGAGGAAGACAGAGAGAGGGAGGAAAGAAAGGGTGAAAGGAGAGAGAGAGGCTGGGAGGGATGGAGCTTGAGGGTGGCAGGAAGGAATGGAAGGGATGGACGTGAGGGAGAAAGGGAGAGAGAGAGAGAGAGGGGGGAAAGAATCGTGAGGGAGAAAGGTCGACAGAGAGGGAGAGGGGGAAAGAATGGAGGTGAGGGAGATATGCAGGAATGGACGTGAGGGAGATAAGGGAGAAGGGAGGAAAGGACGCATAAGCTGATCTACTCCTTGCCGCAGTGCGTGTCTCCGTCTCCCTGACCTTACACTTACAATCAATCACCTCTGACACCTGGGACCTCAGCGGCCACTGTTTACCAAGCCGAGGTTTTCCAGGGTAGCCATTTATTGATCAACACGTCACGAGGGATGGAGACGCATTGGATACTCTGCTGATCTGCCCCGAGACGCCCCAGCCAGGTTCGCGTGGGATGGCAAGGGGGGGAAGGGAGAGGAAAGGGAGGAGGGGTAGGCAGTATTTTGATAATATGGGGAATCTGGTGCAAGGAAGGAAAACGTACCGACGCACGTGGGTTTTTGTTTACATCATATGGCACACACATGGTGGTGGTGGTGGTGGTGGTGGTGATAAAATGAGAGCAAGCAAGGAGGAAGAGAAGGGGGAAAGGAATGGATGGGATACAATAATAGACATAAGAAGACCTAATTTATAACGATGGTATCTGATGGAGGTGAACGAAGAGAAAAGATAAAATAGAGGAGTGGATTATTTAAATGCAAGAGCTTCAATTCATACGCGAATACATTTCTAAAATACTGCAGGAAAAGGACAAGCGATGAAGGGGATGGGTAGTGGTGGTGGTGGTGGTGGTGGTGGTGGTGGTACGAGCAGCCAAATGTCTCTGTCCATGATGGCACATTCGCGTTAATGAGGAAGGAGACGGGGAAAAATGTTAAGCGGAACCTCTAAATATATCACCATGAGAGAGAGAGAGAGAGAGAGAGAGAGAGAGAGAGAGAGAGAGAGAGAGAGAGAGAGAGAGAGAGAGAGAGAGAGAGAGAGAGAGAGAGAGAGAGAGAGAGAGAGAGAGAGAGAGAGAGAGAGAGAGAGAGACTAACTGGACTCGTAAAGCAAAATTGAGGAAAATTTCATATACATCAAGGCCAGAGAGAGAGAGAGAGAGAGAGAGAGAGAGAGAGAGAGAGAGAGAGAGAGAGAGAGAGAGAGAGAGAGAGAGAGAGAGAGAGAGAGAGAGAGAGAGAGAGAGAGAGAGAGAGAGAGAGAGAGAGAGAGATACAAGAGGCCAAGGACGAGAGCCAGACGTTGACACGACAAGGTATAAACAGAGGACGGGTTGAGGGGAGAGGGGAAAGGGGAGAGGGGAGAGGAGATGAGGGGAAAGGGGAGAGGGGAGAGGAGATGAGGAGAGAGGGGAGAGGGGATGAGATAAAGCAGGGATGGGGAAGACGGGAAAAGTGTGAGAGGAAATGGAGAGGTAAATGAGGGAAGGAGAGGAGGTGACAAGGGAGGAAGAAGAGGAGATGATATGGTATTTGGGAGATGGGGAGTGAGGGAGGCTGAGAGATGATGAGTGAGGGAGGTGGGGGATGAGGAGTGAGGGAGAGTACAAGACGAAATGAGAAAGACTGGAGAATTAAGAGAGAGAGAGAGAGAGAGAGAGAGAGAGAGAGAGAGAGAGAGAGAGAGAGAGAGAGAGAGAGAGAGAGAGAGAGAGAGAGAGAGAGAGAGAGAGATGAAATGGAAAGGGATAACGAAGGAATTACTGTAGGGGAAGAATGATGGGTAGAAAGGAGGTCATGGAGGAGAGAGGAGGAGGATGGGAAGATAGAGAAGGGAGGAGAGGTAGGATCAAGTAGCGTCATTTTAGTTAAGCTTCCCAGAACTTGGTCTAATCGGGGGACTGAGAGGGGAAGGTACTTTGGCCGTCTATGGGGAACTTGTGAAAATGTTTACTGTACATGTTTTTCTTCTTTAGCCAAGCCTGTCATGCATTAGTAATTTGAATAGCCCTTCGTTTAGATATCAGAAAGTAACTATTTTCAAGTTTTCAGTATATGATGTAATTTACTTATTTATTTAAAGTTATTCGTGTACACAATGCTGATTAATGTATATAAAACTTAAAAACTAACAAACTAACCGGTTAACTAACTCCCAACCAGATTTAACAAAGAAATCGAGGAAGTATGAACAAGTGATACTCAACACAGAAAAACAAGACACTGTAGAGAATTGAGACACTCGTATGACAGGGAAAACAGGACACTAGGCACGTGAACTCAATAAAGGAAAAAGGGCAGTGTGGCTTTGTGATTCAACAAGGGAAACAGGCCAGTATGAGCATGTCAAATTCATTAAGGGGACAAAGCAGCAGAGGCGTGTGAACGTCAACACTAGAAACCACTCTTTCCTACCACCACCGCCACCACCACCACCATCACCACCACCACTACCACCACAACCACCACAGAGGCTGAGGCAGGAAGAGAAGAGCATACGAGTTCTAACGTTAACAACTATTACCACCACCACCACCACCACCACCACCACCAGGTCACCTTACCCACCCCACCTGCCTCTTGCTAAGCCTAACTTGTCCCCTTACAAACCAGTAACTTCCATATAACTTCCCATATACATATACATTCTTGCCTCTCTCATACATACCTTCCCCTTATAAAAACACGCCCAAAGGATCACAAAGGAAAACCAAGCACCGACAGATCTCTTAGTCCTTACGATGGTGTTCTTTATGGGTTTCAGTATGTTATCTAACAGCTGACGTTCTGATAAATGGAGAACAAACAACAGCATACTTCTTGGTCCCCTACGATGGTGTTTTGATAAGCTTCACTATCTACGTTATCTAAAGAATAGGCTAATGTTCTTATCACGTGGGGAAAACAAAAAACAGAAAAACCTCTTGGTCCTTGCGATGCTCTTTGCGATAAGGTACACTATCTATGTCATCCCTTCGTACCCAACACCAATAGGCATCTAAAGCGTAATGTCCTCATCCTCACTCCGTATTCTAGAGTAGACTAAAATATACGTTATCTGTATCATTTAAAGCGTAAGGTAATGCTCTCTTCATCATTCCTTCATACACCAGAGCCTAGACTTAAAGGCACGTTATCTATATCACCTAAAACGTAAGGTAATGTTTTCATCGTCATTCCTTCACGTACTACGACTAAAAGTTATGTTATTTGTATCATCTAAAGGCAGGGCAATGTTCTCCTCTTCGTATCCTACATTGATTACACTAAAAGGTACGTTATTTATATCACCTAAAGCGTAATTCATTGCACACATCGTTACTGCTTCATACGCTAGAGCCTAGACTAAAATATTACGCCCCCTCCCCTCCCCTCTTCGTACCCTGGGGCAGAGACTAGGTAGTAAACCAACGCGGCTGCTTCGATGAGCTCAGACGTCTCAAGAAGCGCAAAATTAAAATTGACTTCCCTGTAATCTTATTTTTCACTTGTTTTTCTCCCTCCCCTCGTAAAGAAGCAGTAGCGGCGGGCTTTAATGCTGCTACTTCTTTCCGGCTCATGTTTCCGTATCAACATAAAACTCGTACCGTCATAACGACCACTTTCATCATTACTTTTACACTGTTATTTCTTTTCATCATTACACAACTCGAGCCATCAACAACACTCATTCACTCAACCACATAATCCTCTCTCTCTCTCTCTCTCTCTCTCTCTCTCTCTCTCTCTCTCTCTCTCTCTCTCTCTCTCTCTCTCTCACACACACACACACACACACACACACACAAGACGAGCACTGCAGACTGCCAATGATAAGTTGAGGAGAGAAAGATGCAGGTGAGAAGAACGTTGTGCTTCTTGAGAGAGAGAGAGAGAGAGAGAGAGAGAGAGAGAGAGAGAGAGAGAGAGAGAGAGAGAGAGAGAGAGAGAGAGAGAGAGAGAGAGAGAGAGAGAGAGAGAGAGAGAGAGAGAGAGAGAGAGAGAGAGAGAGAGAGAGAGAGAGAGAGAGAGAGAGAGTACCCTGGAGACATGAAATCCAAGTAATGAAGGTAGATAATGAATAGGGAGAGAGAGAAAAAAGAAAAAAAAGAGGAAGAAAGCCTGAGTGACTGATGGACTGACTGATTAGCTGATTTAAGACGCCACGACATGGAAAAAAAAAAGAAAGGAAGGAAGAAAGAAGTAAAAGAAGGACGGAGAAAGAGACGATGAAAATGTTGCGAGACACAGAAAAAGGAGGAAGCCAG
>NC_087153.1:31188021-31200521 GCF_035594125.1 Scylla paramamosain | reverse complement strand
GTTTATATGTCCTCTAAAGTTAAGTAATAAAAGAACTAATGAAAAAATAACATACATAAAAGGAGAGAGAGAGAGAGAGAGAGAGAGAGAGAGAGAGAGAGAGAGAGAGAGAGAGAGAGAGAGAGAGAGAGAGAGAGAGAGAGAGAGAGAGAGAGAGATTGGAAAAACAACAAAAAAAAAAATATAAAAATCAATAAATAAATAAAATAAAAATAACTACCACCAATCCGGCAAAATATCATTAAGGACAAACAAGACAAGATAAAGAAATCCACCAAGATTGAAATGAGAGAATCTAATGAGCGGACTTGTTGTGGAGCGTTTAATTAACTCACCGCTACACCACCACCAACAACAACCCTCCTCCTCAGACTGGCAATAACCGAGGAGGAAGAGGGAGAGGAGGAGGGAGAGGAGGAGACAGAGGCAGTAGTGGCGGTATTGCTAGTATTGCTATCAGGACATGCTAGACGTGGCGTGCAGGGAGACAGGGAAGGGGAGTGGCTGGCTGGCAGTGTACGTAGCATGGAGGTGGATTTCTAGGCCCCACAAAAGCATCTCAGGCAAGGCACAGCAGGGAAGGCAAGGCAAGAGCGAGTTAGTTTCGGAACTCTGTCAAAACACAGCACGGGCTGATACAATGCATAAGGTGGTGGTGGTGGTGGTGGTGGTGACGAGGGTTGAGGTCGGGGCCTGGTTTTCTTGTCCTGCAGGAAACTGGTGTCATCCAGTAAAGGAGTGAAGGATGGAAGGGGAGAAAAGAACGTGTGACGGTGGTATGGTGAGAGGGAGGGACACACACACACACACACACACACACACACACACACACACACACACACACACACACACACACACACACACACAGAGAGAGAGAGAGAGAGAGAGAGAGAGAGAGAGAGAGAGAGAGAGAGAGAGAGAGAGAGAGAGAGAGAGAGAGAGAGAGAGAGAGAGAGAGAGATTAGTCAATTATGAAGATGACTGATTTTCATACGTCACCACATATATTCTCTCTCTCTCTCTCTCTCTCTCTCTCTCTCTCTCTCTCTCTCTCTCTCTCTCTCTCTCTCTCTCTCTCTCTCTCTCTCTCAACAAGGAAGTGCAACTCTAGCAACACA
Source organism: Scylla paramamosain (assembly GCF_035594125.1). NCBI lineage: Eukaryota > Metazoa > Arthropoda > Malacostraca > Decapoda > Portunidae > Scylla > Scylla paramamosain. Next base: position 31,199,403 of record NC_087153.1, on the reverse strand, counting down.
ACACATCACCTTGACAACAGCAGACCGATAACAACTCATCACAGGTAGATAAGTCATGTTTTGGGGAGAACAGGTGTGTGTGTGTGTGTGTGTGTGTGTGTGTGTGTGTGTGTGTGTGTGTGTGTGTGTGTGTGTGTGTGTGTGTGTGTGTGTGTGTGTGTGTGTGTGTGTGTGTGTAGCATCATCGTGTACATACAAAGCGTCCACTGGTTATAAATACGCGTGCGGTTCAGCGGGTATGAAGAGGCCATCAATAGCAAAGGTGGCGGGCGGCGTGGCGGACCAGGTGTGTGGTGGTGGCGAGTCAGTCACGGGAGGGAGTCGTGAGCTGCCGCCGCCATCACCCAGGCGCTCCGCACACTCCAGCAGGAGAGAAGTGTTGCGGGTATCTAGGCAACGGATATCCATAGCAGGGATGAGAAGTAAGGCAACACAGTAGGATGCATCAACACGAGTGAGGACACTGATGTGAGAGTGGCTTTGTGAAGAGGATGAGAGAGAAGGGGCAGGCACTGGTGAAGCAAGCACCAGCAGCAGTACCAAACAGTCCAGGCCGGTGGCTCCGCATGAATAGGTGACAGATGTGCACAATGAGCGCGCCGGAGATATCAAGAAGTGGTGATGAAAATGTTAGTGATAGATGAAAGACGATAACAGCGGTGACAACAATAACAACAACAATACTTATTTCAACTAAAAAATAAATAATAATATCAGCACAATGCCAAAACGATGATTGGATGATAAACTGTGAGTGTCTCGTCCTCGCTTGTGAATGTGTAATGTCAAACATCTTCACGAGATATAGCCTATAAGTGTGTGTGTGTGTGTGTGTGTGTGTGTGTGTGTGTGTGTGTGTGTGTGTGTGTGTGTGTGTGTGTGTGTGTGTGTGTGTGTGTGTGTGTGTGTGTGTGTGTGTGTGTTCAGCAGAGCGCGGATCTCAGTCTCCCTGTCGTCGCTGAGTCAGTGCCGTCGGGGCGGAGAGTAAGCGAGGCGACAAGTGTTCCTCCCTTGTGAGTCTGGGGGCGGTGACACTTACAGGAGGGGCGAGGCCTGGGTAAGGAGCTTAGGAGGATGAGCGTGAGAGAAAGGCTGCCTCGCCGAGCACTCTGCCTCCACTAGCACAGCGGTCGCCTCCCGGGCGGCCTGCCTCGCCGCGGGCCACACACTGCTCGCTTCCCTACAGCACGGGATGTTTTGTCTCACTGCACCAGTGACCCACACTCTCACTCCGGAGCAGCCTCACGACTCACCACACACACCGCCCACACCACAACACCCACTGCACCGCACGGCCACCCAGAACGCCTCCGTCACTATCACTGAGACGATGCACGATGGGCGTCTAGTGGAGGGCGGCCCGCAGAGGGAGTTGCCAGAAGGTGGGAGACCAAGGAAGCGCGTGAGGGAAGCAAGGCCAGCGTCGCGGGACCTCCACTCTCCACCACACCCGCCGACTGACTGACTGCCTGCCGCCGCCCCCTGCCCGTCCCCAATGCTTGCCTCGCCGCCGCACGCTACACCACACCCTACCTCGCCTCCCTCCACACCCATACAATGCCCCACGCCCACGCATTTTGGTACACAAGGTCGGTTTTATGGTTTCGACAGTGGTTAATGAGGACCAGAGAGCACGGCAGTCACAAGGTACCTACTGCGCCCACTGCTGGCCTTCAAGACCACTCGCATTCTGCTTTTTTTTTTTTTTTGCAGTGCACGTGAACAGTCTTGTGAGCGTTGTGGACGGCTCATCAACAACTGTCAGGCAAGGAGGAGTGGGAAATGCACTCAGGACAATATGACAAACACACACATACACACGCGCTCATCCCCCCTTCCATTACGTGACTACTAGAGGACTGCAATAATACACTTTTCATTACTATCAACGTCCTCTTCCTCATCACCATCACTGCCGCTGCTGCTGCTGGTGGTACTCACGCACACGCACGCTCCAGCACAAAAAACCCTCTGGAAACATTTCATCCCAAACAGAGGATGTCAATCGATTCAAAGCTTGGAGTGGGAGTTATGGTCACATTTTTTTTTTTTAATATTGCGATGAGAGAAGTACGTAAGAGTCAAGTCATTGAGATCCGAGGAGGAGGAGGAGGAGGAGGAGGAGGAGGAGGAGGAGGAGGAGGAGGAGGAGGAGGAGGAGGAGAATAAGAATAAGGAAAACGACAAGAAAAAAATAAGAGGAACACAAGAGAAAGGAAAGATGAGGAGGGCGAAAGAATCAAAGGAGGAAGAAGTGAAGGACGAAGACGAAGATGGGGATGAGGAACGTTGAGGAAGCTCTCATCTGTACTCAGGGGAGACAAACGAGATGGAGCGGGGTGCCAACTCACCTCTTCTCCCTCATTATTGAACATTCCCGGCGCTCCTCACCTTATCCCAACCTAGTGACTACCCAAACTAATGCCTCGTGTGTGGGCAGAGGAGGGGGAAGGGAGAGGAGGAGGGTGGGGTGGAAGACGGAGGGGAGAACACAAGCAGGTGGCAGATTTTGGCTAGAGACAGAGAGACCAAGGGTGTGAAGAGAGGAGCTTGCTGAGAAGAGGAGGAGGAGGAGGAGGAGGAGGAGGAGGAGGAGGAGGAGGAGTAGGAGGAGGAGGAGGAGGAGGAGGAGGAGGAGGAGGAGGAGGAGGAGGAGGAGGAGGAGGTAGCCTGAGAACGACGACGAAAAGACAACAAAAATAATAAGAATAATAAAGAAAGAAAGAAAGAAAAAAAAAGAAGGAAAGGTGGAAAGATGAAATGTCCAGAGACAACAAGAAAATTAAAAGAGAAAAAAAATAATGAAAAAAAAAACGAACAAAAAGACAACCACAAATTCACTTCTCCCTCTAATAATATTCCAGAGAGAGAGAGAGAGAGAGAGAGAGAGAGAGAGAGAGAGAGAGAGAGAGAGAGAGAGAGAGAGAGAGAGAGAGAGAGAGAGAGAGAGAGAGAGAGAGAGAGAGAGAGAGAGGGCAAGACATTAATTAATACCCGAGGAAGAGGAGGAGGAGGAAAAAGAGCAAGAGCAGTACTAATGGTTGTAATAATGACCACGAGCCCTCACAGCTGCTGCAACAAAACAAAGCCTGCACAATGACACCTGCTTCTCGTCCGTCCGTCCGTCCCTCTAATGACCACTTGTCACTCCTCTATTCTTCCTCCCCATTGATTCGCTAAGCAGAACGTACATTGTTTAATTGCATATGCTTGAGTGGATTTGTTCTCTATCCAATATGTCAGTCTGCCTGTTGGTTCTCTCTCTCTCTCTCTCTCTGCCTGTACCACACTCACACGCGGAAATCGATACAAGACAGCGAAGATCTATTTTTAGCCTCGTAATTATCTGCGGAGAGAGAGAGAGAGAGAGAGAGAGAGAGAGAGAGAGAGAGAGAGAGAGAGAGAGAGAGAGAGAGAGAGAGAGAGAGAGAGAGAGTGTGCATGCATCTATCACTGTCAATAACATTCCCTCCCAGTCAGCGTCACCGTCACACACCCCCTCAGCGCTCCAACACCGTCACTCTGCCCGCCTTCCTTCCCCTCGCATCATCTCACCATACCAGTCATGCCATCCCTCACTGACCTGGTTTTTCCTCCTCCCCACTACCACCACCACCACCACCACCACCACCACCAACAACAACAACAACAACAACAACAACAACAACTACTACTACACACATATACCCAGCTCTTCTTTTATAACGTGCTATTTTTTCAGTTGCCTCTCTGACTGTAAGCTTTATATTTCACAATCTTTCCTTTCATTCACCGCGACACACACACACACACACACACACACACACATATGAATGGACAGGGAAAAATATGAGAGAAAAGAGATGCTGGATATTTGAGAGGATAAAAGAAAAAAAAGTTGCGGAAGAGGAAAGGTTGTAATGACAAAAGGTACTGCTTCCCTCATCGAAATAAAGATAACAGGAATAAACTAGAAAGGGAGGTGACACAAGCGTGGAATGTACATTAAAGACAAATCTGGATAAATATAGAATGAAAGACGAGACAGAAGCAGTGAAGCTTGGACCCCGTGTACTACAACTAGGAAGTTTTCAACACACACACACACACACACACACACACACACACACACACACACACACACACACACACACACACACACACACAATAAAAGCTGTTCCACTAAATATATATACATAATCAAATCAAATACCATTCTTTGCATAATGATGACACTTGAGATAAAGTTGTTTTGCCATCGCAGTTAACATTACTGCTGCTGTGACAAGGAAGACAAAAGAAAAGCGAGAATGACAGGCAGAGGAGCATCAAGGGACCTCAGAAACTAAACAGGCCACCCCTCCTGGTTCATCATCTTTTATTTCTTTTAGGGAGAGGCAATGTGAGCAGACGAACAGACATTTTTTTTTTCATTTTTACCCTAGACCAGTCCCCCCATGACATGTATAGAAGTTGACGTTAAAAATATAATGTAATAAAGACCTGAAAAAAAAAGAAAAAAAAAAAACTCAGCATCCACTCTTTGCTAACACGTCCTCTGCTGATGTTTATCCCTCCTTTGTGTCCCTTTGCATACATCCCCTCTGCTTCCCTCCACTCCAACCCATCGTTCCTTCAAGTCTCCGGTCCCATAACCCTCCCTAACCCCGTCCCCCTCACCCACCAACCCACCTACCTAAGTTACGAAGCCACTCCAAGTTACCGAAGGGGGAAGAGTGGTCGGAGGAAAGGCTAAGGGGGAAGAGACGTGGGCGAGGAGTGACAGGGAGGACCATCTGGGAGGCAGCGAGGGGAGTTAGCAAGGGAGGAAGTTCAATAGTGATGGGTCTGCCTGAACTGTACTGCTGGAGGAGGAGGAGGAGGAGGAGGAGGAAGAGGAGGAGGAGGAAGAGGAGATGAATAGCATAGGAAGAAGAGGAAATCAACAGGTTTTACAATAGATAACAAAAGATCACAAAAAGGCAATAAAAAAACATCAAGTGCGGCAAAACAGTGCAATAAATCGAGGTGAGAGAGAGAGAGAGAGAGAGAGAGAGAGAGAGAGAGAGAGAGAGAGAGAGAGAGAGAGAGAGAGAGAGAGAGAGAGAGAGAGAGAGAGAGAGAGCTATACACTTCTCCCTTTAAAGTGGTCGTCCCAAAACCCCCCTCCCTCTTACTTCCCGCGTCCCTCTCCCCCGCCCTTTACGAGGCCTCCCCCTTCAGTTGGTATTTTTAGCCGCGTGTCACCCAAACCAATTGCCAAAAAGTATGAAAGAACGCCAGCCACTTAAAAATACAACGTGCTTTAAATTAAATAATTGAAACGAAATGCTGAACGTGCTTTTAAACTTTTGTCTACCTCCCTGTCTGTCTGTCTGTGTGTGTGTGTGTGTGTCTGTGTCTGTGTGCGAAATATATAAATTAAAGTCACCTGTGTGTGTGTGTGTGTGTGTGTGTGTGTGTGTGTGTGTGTGTGTGTGTGTGTGTGTGTGTGTGTGTGTGTGTGTGTGTGTGTGTGTGTGTGTAATGAGGTACTGAAGCTGCATTTTCATAATTCATTCATTCACATCAATTACTCTAACTTAATGACGTACTTCAATTATCCTTTAACTTTTCATGATCTGATATTATAATGATGAATATTTCCTCCCATTCGTTAATTAACCAACAAAACATATAGTAACAATCTGTCATTAGAATCACGAACACTGAGAGAGAGAGAGAGAGAGAGAGAGAGAGAGAGAGAGAGAGAGAGAGAGAGAGAGAGAGAGAGAGAGAGAGAGAGAGAGAGAGTACTACTACGGGATCTTATGGGGGCAGGATATTCAGTGACAAATTAAATTATGTGCAGGGTATATACTGGTACTTTAGGGCAGGGCGGGGTAGGACGGGACGGGCCTGGGAGGGACGAGGCGGGGCGGGGTAAGGAAGGTCTGGGTAAATTCACAGTAACACAGCAGAAGCCTGGCTAGAGTAGAGGAACGAGGCGTCACTCAGAAACCATTTATCTCCAGTGTCTCTTAAGTCTCTGCGATGGCTAATCCGAGAGAGAGAGAGAGAGAGAGAGAGAGAGAGAGAGAGAGAGAGAGAGAGAGAGAGAGAGAGAGAGAGAGAGAGAGAGAGAGAGAGAGAGAGAGAGAGAGAGAGAGAGAGAGAGAGAGAGTATGTGTTTAGGCAATTTTCTCCCTGTATCGATAGAGGTTTAACTCCACTCCAATATATTTCTCATGTCAGGGAAGTTACGATACAAGTTCTCCCTCTACTTTTCTTCCTTCCCTCCTCCTCCTCCTGTACCTCTCCTCTGCTCTCCTATACATCCCCACTCCCTGCTCCTCCACACATTGCTGTCCCTATCACCCACACATACACCTTATCTCTGGTCCGTCTACTTCCTTCCCTTCCTTTTCCTTCTCCCTTTACTCTGCGACATTACTTTTTTCTTTTTTCGTTTTCTTTCCTGATTCACCTTTTCTCAGTCCTTCTTCTTTCCCTTTTTTTGTTTCCTTTATATTTCCTATTTTTTTCTTTTCCTTTTTCGATTCACTCTTTTTTCTCTATTACGTAACGTTCTCTATTCACACACACACATAGATATTTTATAGACCACAAAGACACAAAATATTCTGGCTGTCTGTGGTGTGGCCGGAATGAATCATACGAGCAAAAAGACATTACGAAAACACCACTTAATCATCGCCTTTAGAGAAGTGCATGACTTGAGGAAACGCACAAAGAGATGGAGAATACATAAATAAATAAAGTAAAAGCTGTCATCGCACACCAACAAAACAAACACATAAATACATATCTAAGCAACTACACAAATAAAATAATAAATAAGAAAAAAAAAACATCCAAGTTGAAAGAGATTGATTCATACTTGTTTTGAATTTTGACGTGCCGAGAAAAAAAAAAAAAAGAAAGAAAAGCCTCCATTCTTCTGCTACATCAATTCCTGTCTCTTCCATCTCCCTCTCCCAAGAATTTCCTCCCCACTTCCACTTTTTATGTAGCGCTTTCCCAGTCCTGCCTAAGAGTCTTTCCCCATTTCCTCCTCCCCTTCCATTCCTTTCAATAAACCCGCCGTCCCGTCTCTCTACCTTATCCTGTCCCTCACCTCCCCCTCCTCCTCTGGGTCGTCCTACCTAACCCTGCTATCTAAATGTCGGTGTCCCCCCCATCCCTTCCCCTTCTCCTCTACTCTTCCCAACTTTCCGGCTCCTACAATCCCAGGAAGATTTAGTAAACGTTCCTCCTCCCACCCCCTGACACACACACACACACACACACACACACACACACACACACACACACACACACACACACACACACACACACACACACACACACACACACACACATGATGAAACATGGCAGTAGAAAGGTGTGTAAAAAGTGCGTTCGTTACCATAAAAATACTCAACGTCTGCCTGCCTGGATATGCATCTCGACAAAGGCAGCCAAGGCAAGCCAAGCCAAACCTCATGCATGAATAAATGTCCTCTCCTTAGAAACTCTTATAGTAAACACCCATTCTGTCTCCCTTCTTCGTGAATGTCGGGAGTATATTTGGATAGGAGCGCTTTGTGTTTCCTGAATGGGTGAGTTATGACACTGTTTGTTGTTTAGTAGTAGTAGTAGTAGTATAAGTAGTAGTAGTAGTAGTAGTAGTAGTAGTAGTAGTAGTAGTAGTAGTAGTCGTAGTAGTAGTTGTTGTTGTTGTTGTTGTTGTTGTTTGTGGAAAATTACCAATAGTGCAGCTGTTGCGGGAGTGGTGAAAATGGAGATAGAGACGAAACTAAGTAACGAGGACGGGCGGATGCAGCTGTTGTGTGTGTGTGTGAAGGAGGAAGCAGAGAGAGCAGTGGGCGATGGGCGGCGAAGACAAGGAAGGTGCACACACCACATGAATGCAGAGAAGGAAACTTGATCACTGCTCACTCCTGAACACGTATAAAATTTCCATCTCAAGCAGCTCTCTCTCTCTCTCTCTCTCTCTCTCTCTCTCTCTCTCTCTCTCTCTCTCTCTCTCTCTCTCTCTCACCACACAAAGACATGCCTCGTATTCCCGCCGCTGATCAAAACAACCCTGGTGGCACAGTGGAAAAATCGTCGGATGAGAGACACATTGTCACAAGTTCGAATCCTGGCACCAGTTTCCTCAGAATAATTGAGTCAAGTGGAAGAAATCTCCATTCATCAAGCATGGGGATTGTCGCGTCACAGTCTTCTTGTGGAGGGAGTCGCCGCCACTCTCCCCGGACAAGCCTGGCATCGTGAGTCTTGTCCGGACAGACATACGGGCGGATGAAGTCACTGTGTGGCGGGAAGGAAGGCGCCTCTAGTTCGCGGCGCCGCCCTCACCACCCCAGACGGCAAGGTTCACGACGCCGCCACAGTCTCCAGATTCCTCAAGCAGCGCGCGACACCAGCAAGAGTTTAGCTTCGTGATTTCATTGTCAAGGCTGCGTGTCTCGTGAATCGTCTTTGTTTATCAGGCAAGAAGTCAACGTGAAGCATCACTCAGCCTGGCTATGTCTCGGCGGGCGGGCGGGGTTGAGCTATGGCTTAATCTGTTTTTATAAATTTATCTGATCTACTCTCGCCAAGACAAATGCTAATGAATAGGATTTATAAGCTCATATGATTTATATCCGATAATTCCCGAGACAAAATGGTAGAACTGGTAGCTAAGTTTACGATCCCGCCATCAACTGGTGGGTGATTCATCCTCTGGGGAGGATAAGCTGTGAGCCCTGGTCCCTACACGGCTGCGGGAGGAGGGACGGGGAGGAGGAGGGAAGAGAGCTAAGGAGGGGGGAGGCATGCACAGCGAGATGGAGTTGTCTTGCACGTGCGGATCCAGGATGGCGATGAGGGCGCAGGAGTGGTGGCCCGGGTCCGCGTCCCCATGCAGCAGCGAGGCCGGCGGTGAATGGCGCCTGCGATAAAGGATGGCGGTGCGGGGGTGCCGGCCACCTTCTGATTAAAGTTGCCTTGCTAGCGTGTCTTTATGCTGGTGCGTGGTGCCTGTACCCTAACACCGCGGCCACCACCACCACCACCACCACCACCACCACCACCGCCGCCGCCATGCAACCACCCAGTCACCAACACCAACACTATCGCACCGCTATCACCAAAGCCCATTAGAACTGCCAACAACCCCATCCCCGCTATCACCACAACCCCACTAATATCCCCTCATCCCACATCCCCAGCCTTAACTCCCACCACCAGCCGACCTGAAGCCTGTATATATTTCAAAACTTACAGGTCATCAAGACATATTCCACACTCGTCCATTATGCCTTAGATGTATGCGAGGCGTATATCCGAGGCATCAATTACGGGGCGGCGGTGGCGGTGGTGGTGGTGGTGAGTCGCCTATTGAACTCTGCGTGGGTGGTGAAGGTGCAGGCAGAGGAGGAACAAAAGGGAACGCAAAGGAAGACCGAACACCAGCTGATACGTTGGCCCTACGAGACTATTTGAGATAAACGGGGGTATCTGAAATGAAGGACGTAAAATGGTGAAGAAATTAGGGGAAGGAAGGAAGGAAGGATAGGAAGGAAGGAAGGAAGGAAGGAAGGAAGGAAGGAAAGAGGGAAGGAAGGAAGGAAGGAAGGAAGGAAGGAGGTATAATGGAGTAATGCTGGTCCCTATACATAAACAGGAGATAATAACAGGCATTTGCAATCAATAAGTCGATACAGATAATGACTCCCGCATGTTGCAGATCATCCCTACTCCTCCTCCTTCTCTACACACACACACACACACACACACACACACACATACACACTCTCTCTCTCTCTCTCTCTCTCTCTCTCTCTCTCTCTCTCTCTCTCTCTCACCCAGAAAGTCCATAACATCAGCAAAAAGGAAAAAAATGGGGAGGGGAGGGTTGGAAATGAGATAGCAAGGGGAGACTAGGAAGCCACTCATTAAGAGAGAGAGAGAGAGAGAGAGAGAGAGAGAGAGAGAGAGAGAGAGAGAGAGAGAGAGAGAGAGAGAGAGAGAGAGAGAGAGAGAGAGAGAGAGAGAGAGAGAGAGAGAGAGAGAGAGAGAGAGAGCGATGGCAGTCATGAATTAGTCACTTGAATCTCGTGAGTCAGAATGATTAGCGAAGCCAGTACAGTATAGCAAATTACAGACCAGAATCAGGAATCGTTATGCCGCGCGTGCGTTTGGCGTAAAATATTCTTGTTGTAATTACGTCAGTCCAATGCAATGAGCGAGGCGGGGCGCGGCGAGGACCCAGGTGGTGGTGGCGAGGCAAAGTGGTGAGTGAAGGGCTGCATTAATTACCTTCCAGTGATGAATAATTGAATTACCTCAACACAACGTCCTATTAAAGTCCACACTCGCACACTTTCATTATTAATTTTTTTTTTTTGGCATAATGCTGAATTAGGAAACTTCCCCTCGTAGTTTTGCCTCCTTCCTATAGCCTCACGTCTCCCGCCAGATTATTGAAAACCAGAGAAGTAAACTGACACTTTCTTTCCTTTTTCGACTTTTTTTTTAAGGTAATATTCAAGAAACATTTTGAATTTGCCTTCTGTCTTGTTCATGATGTTCGTCTTTACTTGATACACATTTAGTCTACAATGATGATGAAAACACGTCACAAAAACACTGAGGGGAGGAGAACAGTAACACAGATCGTGGTAGTCTGTCCTTTTCAATAACATACAAACAAAAAGAGCACTATATTATTTCCAACACCATTCCTACAACTTTGCATATGTAGACCTGTATATCTGAACAAAGACTGTCTCCTTGTACTCCACTAAGGAAAAGAAAAGAAGACCAAGAAACAAAACAATACTAACTTACTCCCAAATGCCATTCCTACACCCATACATACAAATACTCGTAAATGTAAACAAGGCCTGCTAAGTCTCCTAGTGCTCCACTAAGATAAAGAAAAAGAGAACCAATGTAAATGCTAAACACAGCTCTCGTCTTTTCCATGTACAGTTTGGAGCGAAGAGTTCAAGGCCGCGCCGGAACACTAACACTGGGGGGGGGGAGCGCGTCTGCTTTCACTTGGTATTCCTGACGCTTTCAACTTGGCCGGTTCAAAAAGAGCAGATGTTCGGGACGTCTGCAGAAAGCTAAAAATTTGCTATGCTCCGGGCATACTTTCCCCTCCGGCCTGGGAACTGAAGGAACTCTTTTATGCTACCTGCGACTGCTATGACTTGTGTTTCAGCTTAATAAAATGGTCGGGTGCAAGTGTAGGCAGTAACTCCGGAAGGCAAGAATGATGGTGAAAGGAACGATGGAGAAGTTCAAACCCTTTAGTGCCTGTTGTTTTACATTAGCTCGGGGGAAAAAAAAAACGGAGTGGGGTCAATGGAATGAAGTAATAAGTGTCATACCGTCATTGCCAGT
>NC_087153.1:31170521-31183021 GCF_035594125.1 Scylla paramamosain | reverse complement strand
ATTCTCTCTCTCTCTCTCTCTCTCTCTCTCTCTCTCTCTCTCTCTCTCTCTCTCTCTCTCTCTCTCTCTCTCTCAAACACGTGACGTCATACTCCTTTCGTTCGTGTCTTCCGTGTCTTCTGGTTTTATTTACTTGTTTATTTTTTTTTCGGCCAGTTAACAACCCTCTTTCTCGTGCGTTATGTTGGGCTAGTTTACTTGTCTCTATTTTTCCATCTTCTTCTTCATTCACCTCCTCCACTTCCTCCTCCTTCCTGCCACGCTTCATTCAGTCTCTCCTCTTCTTCCTCCTATCCCTTACTTCTTTCATTCCTTCCCCTCTACTTATTTCTCCTTTTCTTCCTTCTCTTACCTCTTTGATCCTTTCTTCTTCCTCCTCCTGTCCTCTTATATCTTTTTTACTTTTTCCTCTCCTCCTATAATTTCTCCCTTTTTTCTCCTCCTACCTTTGTTCCCTTTTCTTCTTAACCTGCCAACATTCCTTTTCCTTTCTCTTCCTATTCTCCTTTTTTTCTTTTACTTCTCCCTTCAATCCTCTTCATAACTCTTTTTTGTTCTTTCCTTTCCTCATCTCTCGTTCTATCCTGCTTTACTCCACCTCCTCCAAAACCTCCTTTCCTCCTCCTTCTCCTCCTCCATCTCCTTCATCTTCTCCTCCTCCTCCTCCTCCTTAATCAAGCACTGACTCGACACTCCCTCGCTCACTCCAGCTTCTGACGTCACATACGCGATGTCAGCTGACACTTCCCTGATGCACGACCCTCTTCCTTCTCCTTTTCTTCTTCTTCTTCCTCCTCATTTTTCTTCTCTACTTTTCGCTCATGCATTTACTTTCCTTCCTTCCTGACCCCTTTCCTGTTTAACGGTACTTTTTTCTTCTCTTCCTCCCTTTGCTTTCAATGTCCTCTTTTTTCTTCCTTCTCCTCCTCCTGTTCCTCGTGTTTGTTCTTCTCGCATCCCTCGCATCTATTTTCGTTTCAAAAGCACTTCATCTGACTAAGTGTATTATTTGTTATTTTATATATTTTTTTTTTCTTAGCGTAATCTTTAAGTACGCGTTCATTGTCTCACTGCTCATCACAGCTTTAAAAAACGATCTCTCTCTCTCTCTCTCTCTCTCTCTCTCTCTCTCTCTCTCTCTCTCTCTCTCTCTCTCTCTCTCTCTCTCTCTCTTTCTGCATTTGCTTCCTGTTCCCTCCAAGGATCAATGACACCGCCTCGTGTGTGTGTGTGTGTGTGTGTGTGTGTGTGTGTGTGTGTGTGTGTGTGTGTGTGTGTGTGTGTGTGTGTGTGTGTGTTGTTTATGAGTTCATGTGCGTAGATTTATTCAGCCTGAGTGTACAATGGCGTTGCTTGTGTGTATATGTAAACATTTCCATATCTGTGAATTATTACTTGTCACAGTTACTTTCATATTTTCATCTCTCTCTCTCTCTCTCTCTCTCTCTCTCTCTCTCTCTCTCTCTCTCTCTCTCTCTCTCTCTCTCTCTCTCTCTCTCTCTCTCTGAGTATTTGAGTTTTATGAGTTTTCACTTGTCAAAGGTGACGCCTAAAATATATTTTGTTCCTATCTCTCTCTCTCTCTCTCTCTCTCTCTCTCTCTCTCTCTCTCTCTCTCTCTCTCTCTCTCTCTCTCTCTCTCTCCCTCACTCTCGCCAAGGTTGATAACGAAGGGAGCGGAAGCAATCTCGGTCTGACCTCACCACTTGACCGCCGCGTGCTGAGACATGAATGTACCTCCTCCTCTCCCTGTGCCTCCAGTCTCGACCTTCTTCCCTTACCTGCTTCTCTCCCTCACTACCTCAACGTAAACTCCAGCTCTCCCTTACCTTACCAGAATCTCTACCAATCCCCTCGCTTATCTTCAACCCTACTTTCTTCTCTCCCTCACTACCTCAACCAAAGCTTCATCCCTCCCTTACCATACCAGAAACTCTCATATCTATTCTCCCATCTATTATCTTCTTCCCTTCCTTTATCGTCATCTTTGCCTCTTCCTTCCCTCCTTCATCCTTCCAACACTCACCTTTAGCAACCTTCACCTAGACTCAGCGTGGGTTGCATTATTCCCCCCCCCTCTCTCTCTCTCTCTCTCTCTCTCTCTCTCTCTCTCTCTCTCTCTCTCTCTCTCTCTCTCTCTCTCTCTCTCTCTCTCCTGATAGTGATAAATGAGATAATTAAAGGGAGACGTTGATTCCTCCAGTCTGTATCAATCTGGCTTTTCCCTCCAATCCGACTCTCTCTCTCTCTCTCTCTCTCTCTCTCTCTCTCTCTCTCTCTCTCTCTCTCTCTCTCTCTCTCTCTCTCTCACGAATTAAAAACATGATATTCCTCGCAAGTAAAAATGTAATATTCCCCATTCAGCTGTTTTCTTCCCTCCTCTTCCTCTTCTTCCTCCTCCTCCTCCTCTTCTTCTCTTCCTCCCACGCTTTCATTTTTCTTTCCCTTTTTCACATGCTTTAAAGGTACTGGTTCATCGTTTCCTCCTCCTCTTCCTCCTCTTCCTCTGTGACCTCTCCTTTTCCTCCCTCCTCTTTAAAGTCCAATATTTTTTGATTTGCATGTACAGATATGACCTCACGGACCTGACTTTCAAGCGACCTGACCCTCGCCTTCCCTGGAATCCCTGCTGACCTGACTGGCTGGAATCTCTCGTGACCTGGATTTTGGGAATGACTGGAATCTATTGTGACCTGACTAAGAATGCCTGGAATATGTTACCTGACGTTCGGAATCTATCGTGGCCTGACTTGGGAATGCTTGGAATATGTTGTGATTTGACCTTTGGGAATGACTGGAATTTGTGACCTGACTTTTGGGAAGACATGGAATCTACTGTGACCTGACTATCTGGAATATCTAAAATTTGTGGCTTCGTGTCCCTGGGGTTCTGTGAAGTGAGTTTTGGGAATGCCTGGAATCTATTGTGACCTATTAGGAATGACTAAAATGTGTGACCTGTTTTCGTGTTCCTGGAATCTATAGTGACGTGACTTCGCGTGGCCGGAGTATTCCCGTATCTCTATAGTCTTTACCCGCCCTGCTGACAACACTCCGTGACCTGTGACCTTTTCTGTTTGTTACTGACCCTCCACTCTCCTCTTTATTATTCTTTTCGTACCCAAACGATTTTTTCCATCTTAATTCCTTGCTCTCTCTCTCTCTCTCTCTCTCTCTCTCTCTCTCTCTCTCTCTCTCTCTCTCTCTCTCTCTTATTTTTATATTTTTATACAGTTTTACTTGTCTGCACTTCCTTTGAGAGAGAGAGAGAGAGAGAGAGAGAGAGAGAGAGAGAGAGAGAGAGAGAGAGAGAGAGAGAGAGAGAGAGAGAGAGAGAGAGAGAGAGAGAGAGAGAGAGAGAGAGAGAGAGAGAGAGAGAGAGAGAGAGAGAGAGAGAGAGAGAGCAAAGGTTTACCAATACTATTTGCAAAAACTAACACAAAGAAGCGAAACAAGTAACACAAAGACCATTACCACACGCACCACCACAGCATTACCACCACAACACCACCACCGCCGCCACCGCCACCACCACCACCACCACCACACCACTACTCCATTAAGGATCAAAGCGACTTAAACTTTTCCAAAACCTAATCTCATTCTTTCCTTCTTTTCCGGGTCAAATACGGTCTGGGGTAAAAAATACAGAAAGATGGATAAGAGAGAATAGAATCCAAACTTCCTTCTCCTCCTTCTGCCTTCACACAGACAGGCGCTGCCGCTGCACACAGGGAGGTAAAAAAGATCTGAAACTACTCGAGGTTAAAGGCAAAAGTATTGGAAGTGGAGGATAAACTTTAGACGAATGTTCAGTTATTTCACACCCATATTGCAACACCCTGGAATGTAAAGAGCGTCTGAAACCACTTGAGGTCATCAGAAATATTGGGAGCGGAGGATGAACTTGGTAAACTTGCATAGTGAATGTTTAAGTTATTGCATCGTATTCTTAATCTTCCCTTCGTCTTGAATAATACATTTAATAGGATACAGTACGAAGTTGTTGTGGTTTTCAAGTCTTTATGGTTCTGGTGATACTCTAACAAGGATTCCGCACCTTTAATAAAAATAACATCAACGAAAACCCCACCAATCATCTGTGTAGCTCTTGAAAATGCTCCTCACGAGAACCCAAAGCTTTTAGGGATTGAAATTAACTGTATGGGTCTCAAGGATCAGGCTAACAATGGATTACATAGTGGCTTTTATAATATATTTACTTCTGATGACCGGTGCTGGACAGAAAAGACATAATATTTGATATGGGAAAGGTGTAACGTGACAAGAAAGTTCCCTAGATATATGGGACAAGTAGTGACAATATAACCATTTTTTTTTATAACACTACTTAATTCTGAAGAGCAAAAATAACACAGAAAGCACTAGAATATATGAAGTGTCTTTTTTTTTATGTTAGAACTGACTTCTGAATTACACTCGTATTAAGAACTTGCACAACAATATTTTTGTTAAGCTTGAGAAGCAATAGCCGTTAAAGGATTGCCAGGAACGAGAAGGGTGCAGTGGTAAGGTAATGTGCAGAAGTACGTAATTTCCCGTGACGTGGGAGCACCTGTAAGTGCGGCAGGACACGTGTACAGGTGTCGATGCCCTGGAGGAGATAACGGTGTGGCGGATTCCTGGGAAAACCATTAGTATTTCCTTAAATCAGACTAACGAGGGGCCCAATCGTCGCCTGCGCACTCTATCTGGGCCTTAATCTAAATTAAACTTTGCCTCACTCTTCCCAGCCAACTTCCCTTTCAGAATTACTCTCGCATTAATAATTTAAATGGCCTCCTTTCCCTCCTTGCTCCTAATCATTTACATATTGCCTCTAACTCCGGGTTTTATGTAAAGATAACGTGCACACATGTGTGAAGTCCCATTTCTGCCGCAGGCGTCACTTATAAGACAAGATTCTGGAACTTATAAAAGTAGAGGTGGTAGTGATGGTGGTGGCTGTATAAGTCGTGGTAGTAACACTAGTAGTAATAAAAGTAGTAGGAGCAGTAGTAGTAGTAGTAGTAGTAGTAGTAGTAGTAGTAGTAGTAGTAGTAGTAGTAGTAGTTATTCCTTAGATTACAAATATCATTGATAATAATAATAATAATAATAATAATAATAATAATAATAATAATAATAATAATAATAATAATAATAATAATAATAATAATAATAAACTGCACAGTTTCCACCTGATACCTACACAAGACATCACATACGTAAAGTAATACAAAACATACTAAGAGTGACAATCCTCTTAGAAGCAGGTGCCCTTTGAAATACAATCTGCCGCTCCCCAACCAGCCAGCCAGCCAGCCGCCCGCCTCGCCCCGCCCTTCTCTCTATCGTCCGCCTCCCCCACCCTCACTACTCTCGCCGGCCAGCCAGCCAGACAACCAAGACCACTCCCTCCCTCTACACATCCCAGCCATCCTTCCCTCCCCCAGGCGGCGTGGTGGAGAATCAATGCTTAAAATGTTGGGTGCATTAAGCAGTGTTCAATCAATGAGTGGACCAAACATGCTAACAGAAGCGCGCTGTGTTTTAATATTTAGAAAAGTTAAAAGGTACACCGTATTGAACAAACACTTATTTTTTTTTTCTCTCCTTGCTTTGAAAAAAAAAAAAAATGGAAACCTAATTATGCAAACTATTTTTATCTGGATTTTCTTTGTTTAGAAGGATAAAATTTAGATGTTTTTAGGGGCGTGGGGGAAAGGACTCTCTAGGGTCGCATATATTTTTAAAACGTATCTTACTCTTATTTTACTCATGTATCTATTTATTTATTTATTTTTTTCAATATTGTCGTTTCACGTGTGTGGTTGTTTGATTCCTTCAGTAAGGGCGTGGCTGATAGTGCCTCTCTGCCTGCCCGCCTGCATCCCTGCCTGCCTGCCCGCCTCTCCTTGCCTCCACACGCACGCACCTCCCAACACTTCATCTTTCATTGGCGCGTTGCAGCCAATACTGTATCAACGTGACGCGACGCCCACTTATTGCTGCTGCTGCTACTGCTGCTGCTGCTGCTGCCGCTGCTGACGATGATAATGATGATTAAAAAAATATTAAAGCATCAACAGCAACAGCAACAACAACAACAACAACAACAACAACAACAACAACAACAACAATAAAATAATATAAAACAGTAATGGCTTTGTTTTGGTGAGGGCAGGGAAGAAGGAAGGAAAGACGAGCCTCTCTCTCTCTCTCTCTCTCTCTCTCTCTCTCTCTCTCTCTCTCTCTCTCTCTCTCTCTCTCTCTCTCTCTCTCCCCCTTCCTTAACAACCCGCGAGAGGGAGAGCAGTGTTGTGTTAAAGACCATACCGGTATTCAGGCAGCCACGGGAACACTGCACTCTATGTTTACACCGCACCGTAATGTCAGAGGGGCATTTAAACACAGCCTACAGTAACACTCCAGGACGTCTATTTCCTTCGGCGGCCCCACTGCATGACCTTAATTTAGAGGCAGAGAATACAAAAATATATACACATAAACAAACAGATAAATAGAAAGATATTTTACAGACCACAAAATACAGAACACAACATAATTCCAGTAAGTAGCGACGTTCAACAAATCGCTTTTACACTAAACACATTAAAACTAAAGTACAAAAAAAGATAAGACAAATTAACACACACACACACACACGCAAACCTCCACTATACACCCGCTGTGTGTTAAACCCGTGTAGTATCCTGAAGTCTGATGGGATAACGGGTCACCAATCAAGTCAGTCTGTTACTAAAGAGGAGGCTGGGGATGTACCGGTTAATAGTTGAGTAACACACCACTCCTACCTCTATTTTGTTCAGCGTTCTCCATTCACCTCACGTTCTCTGATCTGCTGAGAATCCATGTATCGTTAGGATTTGTAAGACTGTCAGCAGATCAGGGGGACTTAGACTAAGACTGGGGGACGATGCAAAGGAGATACAGTGGAGGGGAGTGTACGAAGCATGAAACTAACTTCTGACCACAACTGTACTTCTAAACAATTTTTCCCTAGGATCATTTGTAACGTTTTGGATATTTTTATACTAGTCTCTTGAATATTTCGTAATTCATAGGGAAAGAAAAAATAATCTCTGCTCTCCTACAGTGTCCATGGCAATACTTTTCCTCCAGGGTGATGACCGCGGGTAAAAGGGGATAGATCAGAAGGTTCCGGCGACACACCACGGTGAGTAGGATGAGGCCGTCAGCGTTACGTGACAAGGGCGTGGTGAAAGGCGAGGCACTGGAGAATTAAAGGGGCTCAATGATTATTTGACTGACCAGCTAATTTAAAACACCGAAACAACGAGGTCATGTAGCGCCACTGGTGGAGAGAGAGAGAGAGAGAGAGAGAGAGAGAGAGAGAGAGAGAGAGAGAGAGAGAGAGAGAGAGAGAGAGAGAGAGAGAGAGAGAGAGAGAGAGAGAGAGAGACGAATATTTAACGGCCTCGTGACTCATTCTATTATTCATACATCTTCCAGATTTTTTTTTATCGAATTTTACTTTTTTATTCTCTAACGACAGAAAAAAGTGGATATTTAATAGTTTCGAGACTCACTTTCATTATTTGTCCTTTTTTTCTTTTAGTCCTGCAGTAGTTCCCATTGTGTGTGTTAAGGAGAGCGCAAAGTGGTGCTGCCAAATGGTGCTCCACGCCCAGGCCACCTCAAGGAATGGTCCATGGAGACAAGGATTCGTGCGCCGATGATTATTCCTCCTCCTCTACACTCCTTCCACTAACCACTGCTTCCCCTCCACTTCCTCCACTAACTATTCCTCCTTCCCTTAACATCATCCTGCTTCCCTCCCGTCCCTTCACTAACTACTCCTCCTTCTCCTCCCGTCCCTCCACCAAACTATTCCTCCTTCCCTCCATTGTTTCCATCAAACTGTTTCTTCCTCCCTCCATTCCCTCCACTAACTACTCCTTCCCATCCCCTCCCTCCACTAACTCCTCTCCTTCCTCCTTCCCTCCCTCCACTAACTAATCCTCCTCCTTTCTCTTCCCTCCCTCCACTAACGGGATGGTGGTGCTGGCGTCGCCGGTTCTCCCTCATGTAGCAGCCACTCATGATTCAGCTCAGCGCGGGAGGAGCTGAGCGATGCGGTATGTACCTGAGGACAATACATCTATTCTCACTTCCTCTTAACATTATCGTCTCGTCCACCCCAAGGCTCTTCTTGCCTCATTATTGCACGGTGTTAGCTTCTGTGTACAGGGTCTAGTCTTGCTGCTTTATTGTTGTTGTTCCTTTCTGCTTTCTTGATGCTGATGGGAATGTTGGCGACCTAACTTACCTTTATGTAACTTAACCTAATAACATAACTAGACAAGACCAGATCTAACCTAACCTCACATGAATTAATACAAGCCAACCTAACCCGATCTAACCTAGCCTAATATAAACTACTACAAACCGAACGTGACAAGACCTCACCTCACAGTATAAGATCTAACCAAAAGCACATTTACTTACACACACACACACACACACACACACACACACACACACACACACACACACACACACACACACACATCAGAGGGCGGCTAGACGGCAAGAAGAGTGTATATTAAGGAAAGGAAGGGTGGAGAGTATTTTTCACCTGTGTGGATAATGACAAGGGGCGGACGGGACGTGGATGGATATGAACACCGCTTATGGTTCCTTTCTTTCTTTTAACTACACCCAGACTCAGGCCAACTTTAAGCGCTCTCTCTCTCTCTCTCTCTCTCTCTCTCTCTCTCTCTCTCTCTCTCTCTCTCTCTCTCTCTCTCAGGACAGGGGGCTCAGTTTGAGTGAGTTTAGTCTAAGTTGATCGGGTGAATCCATCGTGTAAGAGGGTTTAGGCGAGTCTGCTTTCAGGTAGGGAGGGAAACTGGATTTGGGAGAGTGATGGGAAGTGAATGCGGAAGGTACGGGAGAAGAAGGATGAGGATGAGGGGGGAGGACGAGGAAATATCGGGGGAGGGGTGGGGGGCAACTTCTGGAGAACGAGAAGATACGGAAGAAAGCAGTGAAAATACGGGGAGAGAGAGAGAGAGAGAGAGAGAGAGAGAGAGAGAGAGAGAGAGAGAGAGAGAGAGAGAGAGAGAGAGAGAGAGAGAGAGAGAGAGAGAGAGAGAGAGAGAGAGAGAGAGAGAGAGGAAATGCAAGGAAGTAAAATTTCAGCGTGAGTAATTCCAGGTCAGTTGATTTTATCCGGGAGGTTACAAGTTTTGAAGGAGCTCAGGTCTGGTGAGATGGTCGCACCTGGGCAACGGAGGTGGTCTGTTCACACGTCCTGGCTAATATAAAATGGAGGAGGAGGAGGAGGAGGAGGAGGAGGAGGAGGAGGAGGAGGAGGAGGAGGAGGAGGAGGAGGAGGAGGAGGAGGAGGAGGAGGAGGAGGAGGAGGGATAAAATTGTAGCGTTTCATCTCCAGCTTAATGAAAAACTGTACACTGAGTTACGGCCCTGCAACAACGCTGTCATATTGCGCCTGTGACGATTAATAAGAGAACAGGAATAACCATAGCAATAAGAAAAACGCTACCTCTTCCACCCAAAAGACTACCGCGAGCCAGTTGTCCTCACGTAGTCTCGTTTTTTTTTTCGTGCTTCATCTATAGATTGTATTTAATATGCGTGAGAGGAAATGACTGGCTTTCAAGGGCGTGTTCATGATTCTGGCGGTAGATTGGCAAGGATTATGTACCGTCAAAGGGAAAACGCCTATTCAAACCTAACTGATCACCTCAACGGTCTTCTGAATTAGTCCTTACGAGAGTCTAGTGTTTCAAAATACGAAGCTAGGATCGAACGCGCAACCTTTAATCCACAAGCCGACCAGTTCACCACCGAGCCACCAGTCCACCTCTCACGTTTAATGGATGGCCTGGTGGAGTGGTGAGAAGTGGCCTGGTGGGAGGGAGGGGGGTGGGGAGCCGGGTACAGGTAAATCAGGTTAATGACGCTACAGGTATGGGAGAGTACCTGCTGGATATTAATGGTTCACCTTTATGACCGATACCCCGCCGTGACTGTTTTCCATTTGTTTCCCTTCATGTCTCCCTCTTCCCCTCTCCTCTCTTTCCATTCACTGCCCTCCCCTTCCATATCCCTCTTCCTTAAAACACACACCCTTTCCTCTCTTCTCCCTTCCTCCGTCCTCTCTTACCACACACTCTCCCACCTTCTTTCTCTCCCTCTCCTCCCTTCCTTCCCTTCCTTCATCCTCCCTTACCACACACTCCTGTACCTTCCCTTCCCTTACCTTACCAAACATTCTCTTCCTTCTCTCTCCACAACCTTGCTACACTTCCCTACCTTCACTTTCCTTTCCTTATTATACACTCGTTATCTTACCCCTCTTCCTTCCCACACACTCCCCGTCCTCCCTTACTGCTCTCCGGTAACTCCCGCCTCCCTTCTCTTATCATGCATTTCCCGTCCCCTTCCTCTCCCCCCTACCACACACATACGTACACAAGGGGGCAGATGAAAGGCACGAGTATTTTTCTCCCTCTTGTTCATGTATGTATTTGAAGTCTCATGAATTCACAAAAGGGAGGTATTCAATGTATTCTTTTAATTTCGTGATTTTTTTTTTTTGTAATACTGTACATTTTTATGATCGAGGTATGTGACGGAGGGTTGTGAGCAATAATGTAATGTCCCAGTATTTCATGTCACAGGCAGAGCAAAATTCTTGTTCTAACTGGAGCAAAACTCAGTTCGTCAGGCTTGCGTGCAAATATAAAGGAGAACATTTGTCCGGGTAAACCTGAAACCTTCCTGGTCGTTCACCTCTCTGTGCTCTCTCGCCGATGACAGGTAAAAATATTCCCCTCCAAATACGGATTCCTCCATGAAAAAGGGAGATAGAAAACAGCAGCGATAAATAAAAATAAAATCGTAAAATCGTAAAGCGGCTACACATTTTCTATTTAAAAGAGACTCTAAGAATAAATAAATAAATAAATAAATAACAAAAATGAATAACAGTAAAAAACAATGTGTTCCAAAACCGTATGGCACATTATTCAAATAATTATAGATGAAAAACATAAGAAAAAGTATAAGAAAAAAATTAAAATAAGTCCAGACCGCACTTGTTTTTCACTTTTATTCTAACTACCCTGCTTGACTCCTTGCTTCCACCACCCCCTTTCCTTCCTTCCCCTTCCCTTTCCCCTCCCCTCGCTCCAGACTTAACCCAATCGTTGGTAACAAGGTTTACAAGAACTGGGTGAAGGAGGAGGAGGAGGAGGAGGAGGAGGAGGAGGAGGAGGAGAATAGGGGTAAGGGAGGGAAAGAGTGAAGAGACACGAGAGGGAGGGAAGAAAACTGAGGTCAGGAAAGAATGAGGGGAAAGCCAGTGAGGGGAAGCATGGGGAACCAGGAAGCTTATGGGGAAGAGGGGAGCTTAATAGTGAAGAGAATTGCTGACATGATCACAGCAAGATTTTCAGGTTAGGAGGAGGAGGAGGAGGAGGAGGAGGAGGAGGAGGAGGAGGAGGAGGAGGAGGAGGAGGAGGAGGAGGAGGAGGAGGAGGAGGAGGAGGAGGAGGAGGAGGAGGAGGAGGAGGAGGAGGAGGAGGGATCCGAAAACAGCTTTTTTTATGGCAGATTTTCCCGAAATGACGTTGGTGTTACGCTGAGGAAAATGAAATATGAGAGAGAGAGAGAGAGAGAGAGAGAGAGAGAGAGAGAGAGAGAGAGAGAGAGAGAGAGAGAGAGAGAGAGAGAGAGAGAGAGAGAGAGTCAATCGGGTTTGAGGTCAGTGCCTTTATGTTAGTTTATGCGTGGGTTCTCTCTCTCTCTCTCTCTCTCTCTCTCTCTCTCTCTCTCTCTCTCTCTCTCTCTCTCTCTCTCTGCCTTTGTGTACGTTGCATTCCTTTTCCTCTCTGGTACATTTCACTTTGTTCCTTATTTTTATGTTCCTTATTTACTTCATTTCCTCCTTCTCCTCCTCCTCCTCCTCCTTCCCTTCTCCTTTTTCTCCTGCTCTCGTCTTTATCACCGCTGCTCCTTCCTCCGTACCTGTCACTTTTATCTTCGCCTCAGGACCATCATTTCTTTCTCTTACTTCTTTCCAGCAAATCCTCGCCTACTTTTCTTGTTGTTTTACTGACTCAAAACTCTATTCCTCGTTGTCTTCCCCCGCTCCCAATCCTCCTCACACACGCACACACACGCACGCATACACACACATACACACCTACTATCACTGTCCCGGAACAAGACCGTCATTGATTTGTACAGTTGCTATTGTTCCTATTGTTGCTATAGTAGTAGTAGTAGTAGTAGTAGTAGTAGTAGTAGTAGTAGTAGTAGTAGTAGTAGTAGTAAAGGTGGTGGTGGTGGTGGTAGCAGTAGTAGTAGCTACTGTTGTTGTTATGAGTGTTGGTGGTAGTGGTGTTGGTGGTGGTGGTGGTGGCAACACTGATATTATGAACAGCCGAAAAGAAGGCGTGAAGACAAAGAAGAAGGGGAAGGAT
>NC_087153.1:31153021-31165521 GCF_035594125.1 Scylla paramamosain | reverse complement strand
AATGACGGGGATGATAAAAAGGTTCTCCAGATATTTTCGTGCAGATTAATTTCCCTGAGCTGGATATTAAGTTGTTTTTTATTTCTTTGTTCTCGTTTCTGTTTGTTCAAAAGGCGATTCGGGAAAGAAATGTCCTTCCTCGCATTATCGAGCTGTGGCGAGACTAGCCCGTCAAATTATTAAGAAAAAACAATAATCAGGCGTTTTTTCTGGATCAGTTTATATAACGCCTGAGACTCTTAATTTAACTCTAATACTAATTTCCAGCGCCTCACTCTTTATAGTCTGAGGCGCACTGCCAATTACCCGGTAAGTTTTTCTCCACTTGGGTCTGGCGAGGCTTTCCGGGAAGTTTTATATTCTTGCTTGGTATTAGCGGAGCGAGTGAGGACGCGGATGGCCGGGAGGGGAATTAGGCGAGGCGGATTAGAGTGATTAGATTAAGTGGTGGACCGGGAAGACGGAGGCAGGGGTGGGTGGTGGTGACGGTGCTATCAGATACAGTAAAAGGCGCTATACTCGTATTTACACACTTCCCAGACAGTGATCTGTAAGAGGTAACATTTATGAGGTCTTTGGATTTATTCATTTATTTATTTTTTGCTATTAAAAGATATGTCTCTCGTCTTAGTATAATGAGGCAGGGTGTGACGTCCTGTCTAACCCGCTGCACTTTAAAGGGGATGTCACCCCTGTGAGTGTATAGATAGCCCGAGACACGCACCTCGCCCTTCCTGTGTTCCGGTAAAGCTCCACAAGATACATGGCCTGCACGTGCCGATTTTTGGCTGCGCGAGGTAAGGAGGAATGGGGACACGGGAAGAACAGTCAGCCATACATACGTACACACATAATGGCGTAGACAAGCACACAGTATTCACGCAGAAGGCCACGTCTACAGGATAAATAGAACATCACCAACACACGTGCAGGCGAGCACAGGCACACCAACAGCCACCGGTGGAGGACACTGCACCAGCACGCAGGTGTCGCCTCCATACAGCGCCAAGACACCCCCTGCAAGCCCCGCCATTCACATGATGCGCCGCGCCCACCTTACCTCACCTGCTATTTTGGCACACGCGCACGCGCGCGCACACGCACGCACGCACGCACAAGCACACACATACACACACACACACACACACACACACACACACACACACACACACACACACACACACACACGAGCACAGAATTACTAACACACTCAGGGAGAGAGAGAGAGAGAGAGAGAGAGAGAGAGAGAGAGAGAGAGAGAGAGAGAGAGAGAGAGAGAGAGAGAGAGAGAGAGAGAGAGAGAGAGAGAGAGAGAGAGAAAAAAAAAAAGAAAAAAAAAAAAAACCTGGTCTTTACATCACACCTTTGTTTACGATAATAACACGACAATTGCACACATAAAATATTCACGACACAATTACGAGGGTGGCGTGAGGGTGCCATAAAATATGGTATTCTGGCGGCACTTATCTCCCTCACGTCACCCCGCTGCCCATCACCACGCCGGGAACTGCTGCACCTCCTCCACTGCCTCTTCGCGCGCTGCCTGACCTTCCTTCATTAGCTCCCGCAGGGTGATGGAGCGTAATGGCGGACTAACTCGGGGCCTGACTGGTGGTAATATGCGAGCCCAGACAGCGACTCTCAATGGCTCTAATAACAAGGCTAATTAGTCGCCGCACGCATTCCCCTAACTGCCGCGCCGCCTCCTGCTTCACTAGGCTCTCGTGGTGGTGCTGTGTGTGTGTGTGTTTATCCCTCCTCACTACATGCACCCCCCACCGCCATACACACACACAGTAAATGTCAAGGAAGTTACATCGCTAGTGTTGGCAATGCAATATATAAATACACAACTAACTAACTAGCTTGCTAAATAAATAAATACATAAATAAATACGTAAATAAACAGGTTATCGTCCAGGAAAAACGAAGAAAACTATTCAACAATTTTCCTAAAGCTGTCAGTAAAAAAAAATAAAGAAATAAAAAAAAAGCTGAAATATAAAGATTGCCGTCGAAAAAAAAAAAATAATAATAATTGGCTTAAAGACTCCTGATGATTTAAGTGGGCCAGCAGCACCTTGCATTCCTCACCACTCCAGTGCATTGCGTAAAACAAGAGTGGGCCACGTCCCGCTCACTCACCCACGCACCATTTTCTTATGCCATCCAAGTAACCCCATTTTCTATGCATCACTGTGAAGGGAGGACGTTCACCTCTCACTCTTCTGATAAGTCTTAATATAGTGCCCCTCTCTCCCCCTCCATGTCTTCTGCTTGCCTCTCTCTCTCTCTCTCTCTCTCTCTCTCTCTCTCTCTCTCTCTCTCTCTCTCTCTCTCTCTCTGAGTCCCGCAGCAGCAACAAGTCTTAAGCTTGTATTATTTAACGCTTTATTCTCTCACCAGACTTACATTAAAAGGTCACAGAGATGATTAGTCGTGCTCTTATGAGTACGTTCAACTCTCACTAAAAACCATGAAAACACCCTTGCACTTTCCCCCTCTTAGAGAATTTCAGCTAAAACCAATTAAATGTAAGAGATAAGGCGTGGAATTTTTATTTATTTATTAATTTTTTTTTTGAGTGGAGCCTTTAGAAGCATCAGTACCAGCAAAGCGAGATCCTACGAACACTAACCGAGAGCAGCATTCCATTACCGCACGTCCGAATCACACACTTACAGTAATAAGCTTCTAAGGTGAGAGAATCAATAATAGACTCGTGAGTACATTATTCAATGACTGAAGGGATGAATTAAGTTCTCTGTAAGATGTATCATTCCGGTGAAATGTATTGTACTCTATAAGCTACAGTATTATAAAGGGCTTAGAATTATATTGGGTAGTGTATCTTGTTGACTAAAGAACTCCCAATATTTTTGGCTACTGTATTGTGTAAGTCTGTGCAATAGTACTGTTAGTGTATTGCATTGTTATTGTATTATTTTAACTGCATTGTACTAGCTAACCATATTGCCTGTTGTACGGCACTCTATGTGTGGTCATATTACACACACACACACACACACACACACACACACCGCTCCCCTCACCCACTCTCCACACAGTGTCACCCCAGGGGAAGTATAAATCCGATATCAATCAGAGTTACATAAGCAAGTTGCCCCGCGGCCCGCCTCCCTTATCGCTCTTCCCGTGTCGTCGCAGCGTGGCAGGGATGATCAGACAGCCCAGGGTCGTTAATTGTGCAGCACACTGGCACGACGAGCGTCTTGCGAGGGGAGGGAGGGAGGGGGAAGACGACAGGGAGGGAGGAGAGGGCAAGGAGAGAGGAGATGGAGGAGAGGAGAGGAGGGGGGAGAGGGAGAGAAGGGTAAGGGTTTCCCACACTCTCTTCCTTGCTAGTAGTCATAGAAAATGTTGCTGCTATCCCCCACACTACTAAAGCTTAAACTCTCTCTCTCTCTCTCTCTCTCTCTCTCTCTCTCTCTCTCTCTCTCTCTCTCTCTCTCTCTCTCCGTCAGTTTGGGCAGAAAAGGAGCGGATCAGCCCGGCAGTAGTGAAATGGAAGTGGCACGTCAATACTCTGGGTATTGCACGTGCTAGGGACATGACTGGAGGGGCGGGACGGGCTGATAAGGCCGCTCGAGTTACGAACAATTGACGTAACACATGGGGCGATAAGCGAAGACTACTACGGAGAAGAGAAAGGCTGGTCAGTTCCTGTTAGGTAATATGTGTGTGTGTGTGTGTGTGTGTGTGTGTGTGTGTGTGTGTGTGTGTGTGTGTGTGTGTGTGTGTGTGTGTGTGTGTTATGGTTTACCCAACAGTATGTCAATATGGAAAGTTAAAATCATACTCCTCTTTGAAGTCAGGTCAAACAGAGAACCTGTAGAGCCACAGCAGCTTATACATACGAGAGAGAGAGAGAGAGAGAGAGAGAGAGAGAGAGAGAGAGAGAGAGAGAGAGAGAGAGAGAGAGAGAGAGAGAGAGAGAGAGAGAGAGAGAGAGAGAGAGAGAGAGAGAGAGAGAGAGAGAGAGAGAGAGAATGCTCAACGTCTCTCTTTAAACTTTAACAAAAGCCAAGTTCAAGAATAACAAGTCAGTTCTGCCCAACTCACCTCAAAAATAAAAAAATAAAAGTTTGAATCTCTCCACGAACAAGAACAAAAACTTAAAAGATCAGACTATAGTTTTTCTTAACATTCAAACCTCCTTACTTTTTCACGTTCTTCTCTCACCTCCTTCTACCTTTTCCCTTCTTTCCATTTTTCAACCTTTTCTCTTTCCTTTTTCACCTATTCACAGCTTCTTCTTTCCATCCTTCCCTCCCACTTTTTCACCCTCTCTTCCTTACATCTTTTCTTATTCTCCCCTACCTTTTTTTCATTCTAACTTCCCTCCACGCCTCCTTCCTTTCATCCCATCTTTCCCCACTTTCTTTCCCTATCTTCCCTCCCTTCCAACCAATATTTTTCTTCTCCCCTTCATCGAATCTTTTTATCCTCCCTGCCTTCTTTCACCTTCCTACACACCCCTTCCCTCAGGTCCTACATACCAGTCCGGTGCACCCCAAGACAAGACAGACTCGAGTACTCACGGTTCTTGTAGGCCTCCTGGATGAGGTTAGTGTCGAGGGCGTGGTGCAGCTCGTACACGGAGCGGCCCACCAAGTCCTCCGACATGTAGCCACAGAATTCTTTCACGCTGTAACCCCGAAGTAGAGTTAGCAGGTGGACAGGATGTGAAGTAATAGGTATGTTGTTAGGTAGAAAAAAAGGAAGGAAGGAAGGAAGGAAAGAAGGAAGGAAGGAAGGAAGGAAGGAAGGAAGGAAGGAAGGAAGGAAGGAAGGAAGGAAGGAAGGAAGGAAGGAAGGAAGGAAGGAAGGATGGAAGGAAGGTGTAAAGAGACGAAATAGAAGGTAGGAAGGAAGGAAGGAAGGAAGGAAGGAAGGAAGGAAGGAAGGTAAGGTAAGGTAAGGTAAGGTAAGGTAAGGTAGGTTGGTAGGAAAGATATGAGGAAGAAATGTATGCAAATACATAAAAAAAATATGTAGGTAGATAGATGAAAAGAAAGGCAGTTATAGACAGGTGAAACAGTAGGTACATAGGTGGGTGAGTAAGAAGACAGGTAGGAGAGGCAAGGTGTACAAGAAGGTAAGTGAAACAATGGATAGGTAGGTTGCTAAGTAGGTATTTGGTAGAAGCAGTAAAAAAAAAAAAAAAAAAAAAAAAAAAAAAAAAAGGCAGGTGAAGGCAGCTGGTGCGGGAGACAAGAGGTGTGGCATAAAGGTACTTGTAGGCAAGGGAAGAGACTGACAAGCGGTTAATGGAGGAATGCAGTGTGTAAATGTGTAGATGGTATGAACATATGGCATTAATTAGAAGTTAGTAAGATGACTCTGGGAATATTATACTAAACTTGGTGAATCAGTCGAAAAAAAAAACAAAACAAGGTGAAATGTGTATATAAATAAAATGCAACGTTAAAAAAATAATTTAAAAATTACACACAAAAAAAGTTATGCATGAACTACAATGATAATATTCACCAATGGGAATTATAAATCAATTAATATCACAAACGAAATTTAATATTAAGGGAAACTAATAAAAAAAAAAATAGATCAATTAATGAATGAATGTTAAAGTAGGGGGTTAGTTATCGAAAAAAAAAATTATATATATATATATATATATATATATATATATATATATATATATATATATATATATATATATATATATATATATATATATATATATAAATCAACATGAGGGGAGGAGAAAGCGAGAATGAGGGAGTAATGAACAAAGGCAGGAGGAGACCCACTTGCTGTCAACGTAGGTGAACTTCATGTCAAGCGAGTGTCTGCTCACGAAGGTTTGCTTGTCGAGGGGAAACTCAATGTTGGAGGGGTGCGGCACAGGTATCGCCAGGGCCACCAGCCACGCCTTCTCAGCCCTCTCGCCCACCACCTCGCCGATCACCTGCACCACCTGTCAGCCACGTACACACATACAGTCACGCTCCTCTCCACTATAACAACACCAGTCCTAAGCACCACAGCAACCTTAATCTTCTGAGTGCTATGGTCTCCACTCAAGATTAATAGAATGTTGTTGAGCAAGTTACGAGTATAATTTTGAGAGACACAACTGACACCACAAATGATGGAGTAGCTTCAACATTTTAGTGTCTGTAGTTTTCTTTTTCGTCAATAAAAACTTCACGGGCAAATAAAATACAGCCATTATCTGTCAAAAGGTTAAGAATGATGAGCTGCCATGGCACCACAATAACTGAGTTATATAACATTTACTATCTTAAAAGTTTTCCTTCATTCATGTGATACATATATAAAGTTTAGTGACTCGGGATATGAAGCCACGAGACCAAATAAGTAAACAAAGGAAATACGGGGAAGAACAAAGGTATTGAAAGAAGAAAAATAAGCTGGAGGGAGCTCATGTGAGATCCAATAGAAAGAGAAAAAAAAAAGTAATATGGAAGAATATGGAAGAATTAAACAGACAATAATAATAAAAAAAAGATGGTGAGAAGCAATCAACTTTTTTTTTCTGAGGAGGAGGAAGAGGAGGAGGAGGAGGAGGAGGAGGAGGAGGAGGAGGAGGAGGAGGAGGAGGAGGAGGAGGAGGAGGAGGAGACAATGACCTTGTCGGTGGCGTTTTTGAAGTTGACGGAGCGGCCCTTGCTGGTGAGGGTACATTTGAGGCGAAGGAAGGCCCGGCGAGGGTGGTGGGGGTTCTTGAAGGAGGTGAGCTGCTCCACTTCGCTGTGATCTACCATGTTAGTGTAGTGGTACAGCGAGCTGCCCATCACCTCCTCCTGAAACACGCAAAGAGCCACACATTAAAACAAAGAAAGATAAAAAATAAACAAAAATAAATAAATATGCAAATAATAAAATACAACCAAGGATTCTTCAGTGCGATGTGTGTGTGTGTGTGTGTGTGTGTGTGTGTGTGTGTGTGTGTGTGTGTGTGTGTGTGTGTGTGTGTGTGTGTGTGTGTGTGTGTGTGTGTGTGTGTGTGTGTGTGTGTGTGTGTGCAGTTTCTGGTGGTAGGACAATTAGAGCAAGGTCAAAGTAGTTCTCAAAAAAAAAAGAAAATGAGAGGATACGAGACAAAACGCAATTTTCTGAGAATCTTCATCTTTAATTCACGGCCTGACGCACCGTAATCGTCATAGCTACTGCCATCTTGATAACCGTGTCGTTTGTCCTCATGTTTCCTGTTGCTAGTTTTTCACTTTTCACACTTCATATTCTGAACGCCTGTCGTAGTAATTTCATGTTCCCACTTACCCCAATCACGTAGAGAGGACTGAATCTTCCTCACCACCTAATTATTCCCCCCCATACTCTCTCCTGTTCTTTATTTCTATCTCCTTTTCCTTCCTGTCTACATTCCTGTCCTCTACCTTCAATACTTCCCTTGTACTCAAACTGCGTCAAAGCCTCAAGAATAGGAAAATATCCATCTCTCCTTCCTACTCCTCGCTTGGCTTCCCCGCAGCACGCATGGGGTGGGCGACTGGGCGGTGTGTGGAGGAAGCGGGTGGGGCAGGAACACCTACGGACATTTAACGCTGAGCCACATGGCGCCACGGCAGAAGGAGCAGGTTCCTCTTAGGTATTATAGAGGAATCTCACATTTCACACCCCTCGAGTGTCGTCTTAAGCATGGGTTGCCAGAATTGCCGTGATTATAATTTGCTCGCTCACACACACACACACACACACACACACACACACACACACACACACACACACACACACTTGCTGTCATCGTAATCATCACCGTCAGATTTACTGTCAGGGTCATTGTGACAAGGAAGTGATAATTAGGAGTCGTTTGGTACATAAAAAGGCCTTCATTAGGAGAAACAGTCGCCAGGGATAAAATATGGACTTCAATGGGGAACTTCTCTCTCTCTCTCTCTCTCTCTCTCTCTCTCTCTCTCTCTCTCTCTCTCTCTCTCTCTCTCTCTGTCAGGTACATTTATACTACTAGAGACTGTTCCATATCCTCTTTTCCTTTCCTCGCCGTCACCTTCCTACCTTACGTCTTCCCTTTATCTCCGAACACTTCCATTATTCTGCCACCCCCCTCCCTCACAGGACAAATTCTAAAGCTGACACACACACACCTGGCACCTGTGACTTCCCTTCCGAGAACCTGACGCCTCACCATCACCACCACCATCACCATCAGCGTCTCGTAGTGTGGGAGTGGCAGCTCGGGTGTGCCACAACACATGGGCGCCGCGCCAACCTCACCATTCTTCCATATAACACGTCTTTTTTTTTTTTTTTTTTCAGGTACTCGTGACTCATGCTGCTATAAAGTGAAGCTCGCTGATCAGGAAGACACTGAAGCTCGGCAGCAAAAAGCATCCTGTTGCTTGAAACTGAAGCTCGGCAGCAAAAAGCATCCTGTTGCTTGAAACTGAAGCTCGCTGGTCAAGAGGGCATTAAAACTTGACCGTGAAAAAGGATCCGTGTTGTTATAAAATGAGGCTCGCTGATCAAGACAACACTGAAGCTTATTCGTGAAACAAAGGACGCGTATTGCTAATTAACGAGGCTCTCTGATGAAGAGGATACTGAGACCTGCTCGCGAAAAAAAGAGAAAAAATAAAATACCCGTGTTGCTATGCCTTGGAGCTTTCAGATGACACTGCAGGTCGCTAACAGGAACAGTGGTGGGTGCACGCAAGTGTCATGTAAGTGTTTACAACATGAAGGTGAGTGGGGAGCTGCACAGGGGCACTGATCAAGGGACGCCCTTGGGAACTATGTGGGCGAATTTTGTTATATTGCACTACAAGGCTGTTTGCTGCGCCGCCACAATGGTTCCTCTTATGAAGTCTTGACTCTGAGGGCGAGTGGAACTGTTCCCAGTGAAGGACTTGTTTGTGCGTCACACGGCTCTTCGTGAATTTTACAATAAATTACGAGCCAAGCGTAACTTTATGGAATGAAGCGACGGAATAGACTGAAAATGGACGAGACTGGATGACATTACAAGGTATGGAAGATGAACGAATTGATATGGAAGAATTAATTAAGAGAAGTAACGAGGCTGCGTGCGGAGTGGCAAACAGGCTACTGGCGCCGCCTTGGACGCTGCGATAAGCAAACCCGGCAGGAAGGCAAGTCAGGAGCAGAACTGGTTCCGCTCAGCATCTTTTAATGAGGTGTATGAAACAATGTAGAATTGAAATTAAATGAGCCACTGAGGCACATGTGACGCGCTGCCCTTCATTAGGCGCAGAGGAGTTAGGAGTCACCCGTGTGGGACGGCAGGTGGCGGCGAGGCCTGGCCGCTCCTACCAACTAGTGCCGCCCCTTTATTAATGCAGCGCCTCGCCCCTGCCTCGCCATGCCGAGAGAATGCTGTCCACGGACCTGTGAGGCTGTTGTGACCTCCGCCGCCCCACACCAATACCACACTGCCGTCTATCTTACCACACCACCACAGCCACCACCGCAGCAGCCTCCCGTCCTTCACACCTGCGATGCGCACGCTGCAGCACTACCTTAGTAACAGCGACACGCGTGTATCATAGTGGCGGCAGACTCAAAAAACAGTAGTACCAATATATCTGAAGGGTTACATAAATTGAAGGAATAGTTTCAAGTAAACCTTCGTAGTGTTAGAAAACATATCCACCTATTATGACAAGCAGACCCATGGCAGTGTCTCTGAGGTTCACTAGCACTACCAAACACTCCTAAATTGCTGAAATTTTTTTTTCTACCTCATGCCTCTCTTTTCGGGAAGATGAAAAGTAAAAGTTGTACCTCCACATAATCACACAAGTGGCTGCAACATAAATAGACACACCAATGACAGTGCAGCTGACAGAATCTCACGTTCCTCCAATATCAAAACATCTGCACGTGAAGTAAACACCCTTGCTACACTTGCATCCAGTGAATCCAGACTTCTTAGTACATTGATAAGATTACTGCCCATTATTACCGATCATCGCTTCATTTATTTTGTTCAGTATTATAAGGAATATCTTGCGTGGTGATATCAAGCCATCATCATTCCAATATTCAATAAAAACACTGCGGACTGAATACGGACAGGTCACCACCACCACCACCACCACCACTGCGACCACCAAGCAGAATCACCATGAATGCACCTGTCAGCCACACACCTGAGCCCTCCACTGCTTCAGGGCACAAGACAACACCACCCATTTACCCATCCACCCCCCATCCCCATACACACCCCCACACATACCCACACAGAGAACAGGTGACGCTAGAGCCCAAGTAATCGCCCCTCTATGATGCTTCCAGACAGGTGGTACAGACTGGGAGTGTCATGGGGGTGACCACAACAGGCTTACGGGTAGGGGAGGAGGAGGAATGTCCAGTGATGTCCTTTAAAGGTGGCTGAGTAAGGTGACGCTTCTGTTGTGGGGGGTATGGAGAGGGGGCGGGAGGTAAATGGAGGAGAGGAGGGAAGATAGAAAGGACGAGATGATGGAGAGGTGGATGGCAGGTGGGTACGATTAGGAGAGTGGGTGAGAGGAGTGGAAGTTAAGTGAAGGATAGGAAAAAAGGTGGATGGAAGGGAGGGAAAATGTGGATAAAGGGGAAATGGAGGAAGGAGGTAGGTGGAGAGAAGGAAGGAGAGGAATTGGGGGTGAGGGAGATGGGAGTTGAAGGTGATGTGGAGGGGAGAGAGGGAGAGAAGAGAAGAGAGTGGAGGAGAGGGGGAGGCGGGGAGTGGAGAAAAGAAAACGGAGAGAGGGAGCACTACACTAAAGGTAACAACAGCTGCACCTGGTGAGTGAAGGTGCGTAGGACGGAGTGTAGACAAGACGGTGAAAATGAAGGAGAAATGATGGTGATGATGATGAAAAAGCGAGGAAAAGCAAGAACGTGAGGATACAATTACAGGTCGAGGATGGGAGGGAGGGAGGGAGGGAGGGAGGGAGGGAGGGAGGGAGGGAGGGGGAAATGGCGATAACAATAATACCAACCAACAGATTTATAGACTTGCAATAGTGACGTCTTCCTCCCACCTCCCTCTCTCCCTCCCTCCCCATTTTCTCTCCCCCTTACTCCCCCACCTTTTATGGCAACCAAACTAAAAATAACCCTGCTTGTTTTTCTTTCTAATAATTCTCTGTCTCTTTCCCCCTGTCTAGTGATAAATTTGTCTCTGTCCTCAAGTCTTTGTCCATCCTTCCCTTCATCTGCTTACCTCTCTGACTATCCATCTATTTCTCTGTCGATATGTTCTCTTCTCCCCCCACACCCCGCCTCCCCCAAGAGTATTAATTCCAGGGTCTCTACTGTTAGCGGTGTTGGCAATGGCACTGCTGCAGGGAGGGAGTGGCCCGGGAGGACTGCCAACCGTACCGGGAGTGGCACAACAACCTTAATGCTTCTCAGTGCCAGTGCAATCATTATATATATATTTTTTGCAAACACTCTCTCTCTCTCTCTCTCTCTCTCTCTCTCTCTCTCTCTCTCTCTCTCTCTCTCTCTCTCTCTCTCTCTCTCTCTCTCTCATAATGTCTTTGTTCAGCACATTCTTCTATTTACTGGATTTCTTGCTTACTTTCTGTGCCGCCAACCTAAGCAGTCATTATCCCTAATAAAACTCTCTCTCTCTCTCTCTCTCTCTCTCTCTCTCTCTCTCTCTCTCTCTCTCTCTCTCTCTCTCTGATGTTACTGTGAACGCCCTTCTTATTTTTTCGTTTACCTGTTTTTCGGTTGCTATCATCAGTTACCACCACCACCACCACTACCATCTACACCACCGCTTCCATCTACACCACCGCCACCACCACCACCAGCACCACCACTACAACAACAACAACAACAACAACAACAACAACAACAACAACAACAACAACAACAACAACAACAACAACAACAACAACAACAACAACAACAACAACTACTACTACTACTACTACTACTACTACTACTACTACTACTACTACTACTACTACTACTACTACCACTTCTTATCTCTTCAATCTCCCTCCCTCCTCCATCGTCAGTAGTTAAAATCTCATCTCTCACTTTTCGTACATCGTCCCTTACTCCTCCAGTCATAATAATAAAAGAATACCTTACCAACACACGTTCCTCCCTCCACTATCACTCCCATCTCTCTCTCTCTCTCTCTCTCTCTCTCTCTCTCTCTCTCTCTCTCTCTCTCTCTCTCTGTGTTGCGCCAACCCCTCCTCCCCTTTTCAATTCAATGTCACCCCTCCATCTCAGTCCTCCCTCCTCACTACTCTCTCTCTCTCTCTCTCTCTCTCTCTCTCTCTCTCTCTCTCTCTCTCTCTCTCTCTCTCTCTCATTACTGTACAACGAGGAGAGAAAATGGCATTAGAATTATCAACTATGAATTTTAAATAGTCTATCTGGTGAAAAGAAAACAAATAAATATAATAATGATAGCTCCACTCCTCGTTCACAAATGAGTTTCGTCTCTCAAAATAAAAATAAGGAAATATTCAGATACA
>NC_087153.1:31143021-31148021 GCF_035594125.1 Scylla paramamosain | reverse complement strand
AGAGAGAGAGAGAGAGAGAGAGAGAGAGAGAGAAATGTATGATTTATAACGATGATAAAAGTTTGCTACAGGAGGAGGAGAAAAAGAAAAGAAAATCTCACTTCTTAGTAATGTTGCTCAGAATCGACTTAATAATGTGATGACCAAGGAATGTGTGTGTGTGTGTGTGTGTGTGTGTGTGTGTGTGTGTGTGTGTGTGTGTGTGTGTGTGTGTGTGTGTGTGTGTGTGTGTGTGTGTGTGTGTGTGTGACAGAAAGTCGCGCTGACTGTAATGCAAACACAAGAGCTAAAATCTAATAATAGACCAAGGAACGACTGAACAACGAGAATAATCTGAATGCAAGACCAAACGCCAGCCTAAACTCAACCCCCCTTCTCTCTCTCTCTCTCTCTCTCTCTCTCTCTCTCTCTCTCTCTCTCTCTCTCTGTGTGTGTGTGTGTGTGTGTGTGTGTGTGTGTGTGTGTGTGTGTGTGTGTGTGTGTGTGTGTGTGTGTGGCAATATCCTCCAGTCGTTCTCTGTAGTGAATCACACATACATAGTTACAATAATGAGCGACAAATTTTATCGCCGCTCTGAAATCTAATAATGAAGGGAGAGAGAGAGAGAGAGAGAGAGAGAGAGAGAGAGAGAGAGAGAGAGAGAGAGAGAGAGAGAGAGAGAGAGAGAGAGAGAGAGAGAGAGAGAGAGAGAGAGAGAGAGAGAGAGAGAGAGAGAGAGAGAGAGAGAGAGAGAGAGAGAGAGAGAGAGTAAATATGCATATTCAAGACGCCATCAGATAAATGCAGACGAATAAAAAAAAAGATTAATGTGTGTGATGAGGAAGAGGAAGACTGCATGAAGGTGGTGACTGAGCAAGGATGAGAGAGAGAGAGAGAGAGAGAGAGAGAGAGAGAGAGAGAGAGAGAGAGAGAGAGAGAGAGAGAGAGAGAGAGAGAGAGAGAGAGAGAGAGAGAGAGAGAGAGAGAGAGAGAGAATACGTAATGGAGTAAGGAGACAGTAAAGGGATAGGAAATGAACACAAAAGAAAGGAGAGAAGATACGAATAATAATAGTACTGTACTCTCTCTCTCTCTCTCTCTCTCTCTCTCTCTCTCTCTCTCTCTCTCTCTCTCTCTCTCTCTCTCTCTCTCTCTCTCTCTCTCTCTCTCTCGTAGACGCAACCCTTCCCCAACATACATTCATTTTTCTATATTTCATCCTCTCACTTACTATCCTTCACTTTATCTCATCTCTCTCATCTCTCGCTCTCTCCATCACCCTTATGGTTTTTCCTGCTCATGCTCCACTCTACAATACCATCACATCTATCTCCTTTAAACGCTGCTGCTCCCTTTGCATTTACCTGTCTCCTTGCAATTAATTAAAAAGGATTAAGAGGGACGTGAGAAGATTATCAATTCTAGGCCCGAGAACAAGAACGGCCAATGTCAAAAAACGGCCCTTTTGAGATAAGCCTACCAGGGAAATGGAATTAGACGTTTCTATCAGTGCTATAACGGTCAAAGTCGGTGGCGCGATAGGAAAGACACACCAGCACTCTGTTCTGAGCCAGAGTCAATGATCAGTCAGAAATCTTTGGGCTAGAACGGCGTTTTTTCTCAAGACCTAACGTTTTGATATTGGCCTTTCTTGTTTGCGGGCCTAGAATTTCATTTCATCTTTATTCTTCTATTACTACTGATCTCTTACTAATATCTACCTGACCTCTATCTCCACTTTTTCTATATCCATCTGATCTCTATATCCTTTCTAACTACCTGACCTCTACTTTAACTGCCTTCTCTGCCTGCTACTTATGCTTCAACATCTGTTATCTTCCCTATCTATCTTCCTTCTGCCTTACGAAGAATTGTCCCTTGTTTGTTACCTGTTGCTTCTGCTTCATTAACTTCTTTCTGGATCCTTGTAAAACACTTTGTTCTCTCATGCTCGTATATACAATTTTCAAAGACCACAGAGATGACCAATCGTGTTTCCGTGTGTGTTTTCCTCATAGATGGTGCAAAATTCTTGTTAAGTGTTACTATAATCATAAAAACACACCTGAAAAACCTCAATACCTACTACAGTTTGTTAAGAGTATTAGAAAATATGATCCCTAAACGCATGAGGGGTAAGAAATTGCTGGGCAGAGCAAGAGGTGAATATGAACGATGAAGTGATACAAAACAAGGGTAGATTAGAAGCCAGGGCAGCGCCACTGGACTATGACCGTACCTGGTGGTGGCCAAGGAAACTGACGATGTTCTCTGATGTGTAGATGACGCGGCCATCTGTAGACACCACCAGCAAGAAGCCGTCCAGCGCCTTCAGGTGGTGCTCGTCCATCTCCAGGTCTAGTTTGCTCCCGCCGCTCCCCTTGACTCGCTTGGTGAGTCCTGCAATACAAGGCACAGTGGTCAGCTCTCCTCCCATGCAGTAGAAGAAAGTGGTGTGGCTTTTAATGACGCGTTCCCTCTGACATATATACCTTATCGTTCACGTCACGAACGGCTGTGACAAATAAATACACTAATCAGGTTTCTTTTACGTGCTGCGAAGGTTGTTCACAAGAAAAATACAATACAATATAAGACAATAAAATGTAGATTAAAAAGCTCGGTCAAGCTGCCGTAAAAAAAAAAAATTAAAAAAGCATGAAAAAAAGTCCGAAAAAGAGAAGAAAATGTTGGCCATCATACATTCATACAGTATGCTTTCCCTCTCCTACTGGCTCAAAGACAGGCATGGCTAGTGTTAACGCTAAACCTGAGGCGAAAATTATTACTTTCTCAAACATGATGAAAAAAAAAAATAAATAAAAAATAAATAAAATAAATAAATAAAAAAAAATAGCATCTGAAATTCGTCACTAATGCAAGCACATCTTGAGATGATGGAAACTTTCAACGCTCCCACACCTTCCGTGCAGCCCCGCCCCCCACGCCCTCCCGCCCTACCGCCCCAGGTAAAGTGCTGGTAATGAAGGCACTGAGTACGCCACGCCACACTAGACTGGCTTAACCTTCATTGAAATAAAAGGTGTGGCAATAGTTTTTTTTTTTTTTTTTCCTGTACACCCGACTTCCGCTCACCAGGCAGTGTTTCACTAACACACACACACACACACACACACACACACACACACACACACACACACACACACACACACACACACACACACACACACACACACACACACACACACCAAACAATACTAATGTAAATAAAGTTGAACAAATGCATTTCTACTGACAAAATCACAAAGGAACACATGAAATACATATTTCTTGTGTCTCCCAGCACTCGCTCGCTCGTCACAGCTGAAAAAACTGGAACGAACGATTTGCCAACGAAGATTTTCACTCAGTTGGGGAAGGGAGGAGTGGAAGAATAGAGGGTGAAGGGAGAATAAGGACAGACAAGAGTGGAAAAAAAAAAGGAAAAGAAAAGAGAAGGCAGAGATTAAAAGGAAGAGAGTAGATGGAGGGGATAAAGGCATGAAAGGAAGGAAGATAGACAGAGTGGATATAGACAGCAAAGATAAGGCCAGAAGTAAGAGGAGGAAAGGAAGAGAGGCAGAGGGAGGAGATACAGAAAGGATAAGAAGAGAAGTAGATATTAGAAAGGAAAACAAGAAGAAAAACAAGGAGGAAATCCTGCAGCTATTGGTGTCAACGGGTCTGCCACTCGCTCTCTCTCTCTCTCTCTCTCTCTCTCTCTCTCTCTCTCTCTCTCTCTCTCTCTCTCTCTC
The DNA here is from genome assembly GCF_035594125.1 of Scylla paramamosain. Lineage (NCBI taxonomy): Eukaryota > Metazoa > Arthropoda > Malacostraca > Decapoda > Portunidae > Scylla > Scylla paramamosain. The sequence goes on along the minus strand of NC_087153.1, from coordinate 31,144,286 downwards.
TCTCTCTCTCTCCTTTGGTCACAAGTGAAAATGTTCCTCCAGGCAAAAATAATGACGTGATTAGCTTACATGTTCGTACATTTGCTGTTGTTGTTGTTGTTGTTGTTATTATTATCATTACTTTTTTATGATCATTCACAATACTCTCTCTCTCTCTCTCTCTCTCTCTCTCTCTCTCTCTCTCTCTCTCTCTCTCTCTCTCTCTCTCTCTCTCTCTCTCTATATATATATATATATATATATATATATGTACATATATTCAACACGGATATGCTCACAACGCACACGTGATGCAATAGCCGGGAGTTATTTACATGGTGATAAAAAAAAAAAAAATAATAGTACGTGTTCCTGCAACGTTGTTTTATTTTTGTTATAGCTATCTATTTATTTATCTATTAAAATTCACGTGCCTTTGTTTCAAACTCGAACCAAAACACTCTCTCTCTCTCTCTCTCTCTCTCTCTCTCTCTCTCTCTCTCTCTCTCTCTCTCTCTCTCTCTCTCTCTCTCTCTCTCTCTCTCTCTCTCTCTCTCTCCACTTTTACCCCTCTGCCTGCCTTGGGCCAACGCATCGGGGAAGTACAGACCCACACGGCCTCGCGGGGAACGGCACCACCACACTAAATAAAAAGCGACAGTCTCCATGACCCCCGCTGCTTGCACGTCGCACCCACCCAGTCACGCTTCCTAGTCAACCCACACAAAACTCTCTCTCTCTCTCTCTCTCTCTCTCTCTCTCTCTTGCACTGCCTCCCCTGTGCTTTTCTCCGCCTCATTTCCCTCCAGTGTAATGAAGATTTTATTTAGGCGAAGAGATTAGCGGCGCAGAGTAGGAAAAGCACGGGAGAGGGGAAGGAGAGGGACAGAAGCAGGCAAGGGATTAGAAGCAAAATACACCAGCGGAGTCGAGGAGGCATAACGGTACGATGCACATGAGAGAGAGAGAGAGAGAGAGAGAGAGAGAGAGAGAGAGAGAGGAGAGAGAGAGAGAGAGAGCAGGAAACACTACCAAAAGAGGATATGAGAAGTGGAAAACATTAAACAGACATAAGACAGCAAAGAACAGACGGGTATCATCAAGAGCTTCGCATGAGAGGAGCAACAGACAGGAAGCCAGACGGGTCCAGACGGGGTGTAAATAAAGAGCACAGGGGCCCATGAGTAGTGCACGAAAGAGGCGGGTGGAGGAAAACGGATGGGGGTCAATGGCCTTTACTTTGCAACCGGGAGAGGCCTTGACTTTTTGGCGGCTTGGCGGGGGCA
>NC_087153.1:31125521-31130521 GCF_035594125.1 Scylla paramamosain | reverse complement strand
GAAAAGAAAGAAAGGAGGTTAATTTTATTTTTTATTAATTTTTTTTTCTAAGCTACATAACTAATACCGTCCATGGACACAGAGACAGAGAAGATACAGAAAGAGGCTAATTGATTTTTTCTCGGATACATAACTAAGACCGCAATATAACTGTTCAAGAGTTACAGGTGATTGTGGGAAAATTTGTCTAGCAGTGACAGTGTTAACACGCCATAATCCGTCCCAGTCAGGCTCCCGTCCCTTGCCTGTCTCGAAGAGCTGGATGAGCGCAGTGTTGCCCTGTGAGCGTGCATTGTATTGAGGGGGGCGCGTCTTGCTACTCCAATAAGAGAAACTGTTACGAAATAAGGATGAGAGGGGGAATCAGTTACACCTTACGTAAGAGAGAGAGAGAGAGAGAGAGAGAGAGAGAGAGAGAGAGAGAGAGAGAGAGAGAGAGAGAGAGAGAGAGAGAGAGAGAGAGAGAGAGAGAGAGAGAGAGAGAGAGAGAGAGAGAGAGAGAGAGAGAGAGAGAGAGAGACCTGATAGAAGTCTTTAAGTGGTTATAACAAGGGGGACGTAAGCAAAATTCTTAGGATCAGCAACCAGGACAGAACAAGAAATAACGGGTTTAAGCTTGAAAAATTTTGGTTTAAGAAAGAGATAGGAAGAAATTGGTTCTCAAATAGAGTGGTAGGTGAATGGAACGGACTCAGTAATCAAGTTTTTAGTGCTAAGACATTAAGGAGCTTTAAGAGAAGATTAGACGGGTTTATGGATGGGGATGATAGGTGGAAATAGGTAGGTATATTTCATACAGGGACTGCTACGTGTATATTTCATACAGGGACTGCCACGTGTAAGCCTGGTCGCTTCTTGCAGCTTCCCTTATTTCTTATGTTCTTGAGAGAGAGAGAGAGAGAGAGAGAGAGAGAGAGAGAGAGAGAGAGAGAGAGAGAGAGAGAGAGAGAGAGAGAGAGAGACAACGAATGTACGCATCTGACAGGGTTTAAAATAATGACGCCATAAGATCAACACAGTGATATGGGACTCCTGCTCGTAATCTCTCTCTCTCTCTCTCTCTCTCTCTCTCTCTCTCTCTCTCTCTCTCTCTCTCTGTGTGTGTGTGTGTGTGTGTGTGTGTGTGTGTGTGTGTGTGTGTGTGTGTGTGTGTGTGTGTGTGTGTGTGTGTGTGTGTGTGTGTGTGTGTGTGTGTGTGTGTGTGTGTGTGTGTGTGTGCCAGTAGTGAAAGCAGGCATGGATATGGAAAGAGGGCTGGCATTACCTGGAGAAAAGGAGAATAAAGTCGGAGAGGAAGAAGAAGCGGCAGCCTGCTTTGAATGTGACAAGGACATGGGGAAAAATAACGAGAGAGAGAGAGAGAGAGAGAGAGAGAGAGAGAGAGAGAGAGAGAGAGAGAGAGAGAGAGAGAGAGAGAGAGAGAGAGAGAGAGAGAGAGAGAGAGAGAGAGAGAGAGAGAGAGAGGGAGCATCCTACACTCGCATACATTCTTACGCCGCCACTCCAATCCACTCCTTCCCCTCCCCTGCCTTCCACCACACACCGCCACACGTGGATAATGTCAAGGTCAGCGTGGCGTCAACTATTCCAACTCTCTCTTTACAAACAAGACGCATCCGAGCACCTTGTTTATCCTTCCTCCTTCCCATCCAAGGCTAAGGTTCTCTGCGGCTGACGAGTTCCCTCCATCAACGCCTCCGCCAGGTGTGGGGCTGAAGGTGAGGGGGAAATTGGAGTAAACCAGCAGTGTGGATGGATAAGCTTAGCAGAGGCGGAGGTGATGCGGTGAAAGACAGGGTTGGGGTGTTTATGTACGTAGAGGCGAGGTGAGGGTGGGTGAGGCGAGAGCAGGGATAAAGGTATGATGATTTACAAGATCTTATATGGGGATGGAAGATGTGATTCAGAAAGTGCAGGAGGGCAGGGCGCAACGCGCGGGTAGATGATGGGGTGTTTGTGGGTGATGGGGCGAGGGTGGATCAAGGGAAGAGGCTTAGACAGGTTTACAGTGACGAGAAAGAAATGCAGCCACACATAACGCAACAAAGGAGGGTAGGACTACTCTCCTCTTCTTTCATTCCTCCTTACGATTATATCCCCATCACCCTCCTCTCCCTCACTTCTTTGTCCCTCTTTCGTCCCCTCCCTCCCAAGGTCACCTTCACGAGGATAAGAACACAAACAGGTGCACTGACAGAATGTGAGCCCCGCTGATCCGCCGAGTGAGATCAGAGTGCAGAGGTGCCGCGGCTGGAGGCGGGCGGCCCGGGTCATCTTCGTTCCGCGTATACCTCTTATTCCGGTATAATGGTGCTTTTTTCTTTTCTCCCGGCTTGACTCTCACTCTTTCCACCTCCACTGCCTCCCTGCTTTGTATGCTGCCCACGCTTCCAGGTGCTCTGTATGCAGGGGACATACACACGTACGCGCCCACAATGGAAGGTGCTCATACGCAGTCATCAGAGAAGATCCGCAAACCATGTCAGTGCAGGAAAACCTCCTCTGGGTTGCCAGGACCCACGTGAGTCCTTGGGTATCGTAGGACGGCAGAGGGGCGACTCATCCCTTCATACAGTATATGCTGCGAGTCACAATCTACCGCGACCGTCGCCGGCTCCCCCGACAACGGGGCTTACTGTACGTAGCACCGGCAGTAGCCAGTATAACAAAAACCCGCCACAGCTGTTCTTGTACAACCGGCCTGGTGCATCCCCGGCGCCAAGCTTTCCGCCACTCACCTGGCTGAGAAAGGTGTGTCTTGCCACTCGCCCCTTACCAGATTCCCTTCCATTTGGCTTTGATATTCACACCTGCTTGGCTTTTTCCTTACTTTTCTTTTTCTTTGACTATAAGTGGAACAGTCCTACGCTTCAACCAAACACACACACACACACACACACACACACACACACACACACACACACACAAAGAAAAATCACTGAACATGTCATGAGGGGACAAAAGATGCAAAACATAGTGAATCAGCAAGTTCCTGTATAGTGAAAAATATCGACAACTTTGGCTTTAGGGGGACTTAACCAGCGCGTGGCGTGGGCTGCCTTGCCGGCGTGTGGCTCGACCCAGGCCCTCCACCTCAGCTGCCTTACGAGGCTTGATCCGAGGCCGCCCTGGAGGACCAGCTGTTGGACTCGACTCACTAGTGGCTCGGGATTTATATAATTAGTTATCATGCCTTATCTGTTATGCCATGTTTGTTCCCTCGAGTGTGTGTGTGTGTGTGTGTGTGTGTGTGTGTGTGTGTGTGTGTGTGTGTGTGTGTGTGTGTGTGTACTTAGGCCAGCTGAGTGACCAACTTAAGTGTTGTCGTTTACAATGACCTTGAAGCAAACATTACATACACACACACACACACACACACACACACACACACACACACACACACACACACACACACACACACACACACACACACACACACACACACACGATATAGCAACGTACTCCATCAAAACATAATAAAAAAAAAAGTCATGTCTTATCAGTGACGCACGATGACTAAAAATACATTTTTTTTTTCCACCTGGCCAAAGACACGCAGAGCAATTTTCTCTTGACGTAAACACGCCACGCAAATTTTCTCTATGACAGCCAAATTCTTTACTGCAACTGCAACATCACTTATCCTGCTGATTTCCTATATTCCATAAGTTTCGTTGCCATGAGAGAGAAAGTACTGCACGGGGGTCACTGGAAGGATTGAGGCTCGTATTTCAAGACGCTTCGTTCTCTCATTAGGCCTATTATCAAAGGACAAAAATGGTAAGCCGGGTTCCCTGGGGTGCTGTTTCCCAATGATGATGCAAAAGACTTTCTAAGCTATCAAAAGAATTATGAAACCGCTCCTGAAAGTCCTAATAATCTCCACTAAAACTATTAACAGTAGTTGCACTAGTATTAGTGGTGGTGGTGGTGGTGGTGGTGGGCGTCGAGGCGTCTGGGAATGCTGTCTTCAGAAAATTAAAAGGGAAATAAAAACTGCAACGTCTCAGAATATGAATACACTGTGAGTATTAAAATAAAAGAACATTAAGAGTATTACTGAAAACATGACAGTCAAAATAAAAGGGAAACGATGAGGAAGGAGAGGACGAAAGGAAGGAGAGAACGCAGGGAAGATGGGAGACAAGTAAACATTAATACATCCCTGGAGGGAGAACCGTGGTGGTGCGGGTGAGAGGGCAGGTGAAAGGGAAGGATGTGTGAACAAGCCAAGCAAACAGTCATGACCTCTTCATGACGGCAGATACTCAGTCACTCCTGCACCGCCACAACACACCACGCATGCCGTCCACTCACACCACCACCACCCTCACTCCAGCACGCCATCCTGCCTCACCTGGAATCCCCCCATGGCATTTCATCTCTAGCACAAGATTCTCCTTTATCCATTCTGTCATACACCACCCTTCCTCATATACTTAAATCGTCTCTCAACACCACTCCCCACCACAACACCCTTCCTCATTATACTCACATAGTCTCTCAACATCATTCCCACCACAGAACCCTCCCTCACCCACTCATACCGCACCCTGACATCCTTACCTCCACCACACCAACCTCTCTCATCCACTAGTCTCCACCCCTCCAGTAACTTCTTCCTGGGAACATGACAGCAATGAGACACGGGAAATAATGCGAGGTCATAAGAGTGGGAAGGGAGGAAATATGATAAAGGTAATGTGAAAGAGAAGCCAACAATTACTATCCCTGCCGTCCCTCCCTCTAATCGTCCGTGCCTCTGCGGCCATCCCAGGGGTCGAGGGTGGCCAGGGGTTGCCAACTATCCGCGGTGTGTGGCGGTGTCTGGCTAATTGGATGCCAGGCCGTGTTTGGTGGACCGCTGACCAACGAAAGATTTACAAACATACATGGACACAGTCAAATATACACACACAAACAACACGGTATACAAAACTGGTACGCAAACAAATAGTCAGACGTAGGCATACATACAAAGGTGTCCACAGGAATATTCA
>NC_087153.1:31118021-31120521 GCF_035594125.1 Scylla paramamosain | reverse complement strand
GCATAACCCAGCCTTGCCTAGACACCTTCTATCTCAGCCTCAGACGCACCGTGAAGTGCACCACTTTTCTCCCGGACGCGGCTCTTCAAAGCGGCACTGGCCAGGTAAAGGGCAAAAACAAGTCATTCCGGGCTCAGCGCGCCCTCTACAAACACAAATATCCTCTGTTCTCGTGTTCGTGGAAGCGTGCGTGACTGTGGTGGTGGAGGCGATGACGGCTGTGTCTAGTCTAGCGTCTAGGGCTCTGCGTGAGTGGTGGTGGCAGGGCAGGGAGTTGCCAGGATGGGAGGGGATAAGGTGGCTCTGGGAGGAGATGAGGCGGCTAAGTGATGGCGACTCCAGAACACATGGACATTGCACCCTTTGTGTCCCGTGCGAGCTGTCTTCCTCTCCTACCTTGCACAATGCCTGCACCCTTGCCCGGCGACACTCCAATTCTTCCACCGCCTCCACAACAGCCGCTGCCAACACCACTAAGGGTACGAATTGTCGCTCGCTGTATTGCGTTGGACGAGTGCCTCTCCTTCCTGCTTTCCTTCCTCTACCCCACTCTGTTCTCCTACAATTAGTTTGCTAGTTTATTTACGTAGTTCAGCAGATACTTTCATCATAATTTCTCCTAAGTAGTCCTATGTAATCCTTTACGCTTCTATCTTGGCTCAGTTTCATGCTGGCACCACCATTTGATCTCTATAGTTTATTCATTTGACTGTACACTTATTACCTCCGTGCGACATTTTCCTGCCATACTTTCGACTCCACTCAGCTCTCCCTCACCACCAGACAAGTTAGCGTCGCTCCATTTTCTGCGCACATAACTACCCTGCATCTAATCTCACACAATTACTCAATCTCCACTAATTCCAAAAGGCAACTGACACAAGATCTGACTTGCTACGAATCGAGTGCAAAGCAAAACAGTGCGTCCTTATGAGACAGACAGCAATGCCCCTCTACTGTTCCTCTCCCTCCACAGCCCCCACAATACCCCCGCACCCTAGTTACCACCCCTCACCCCGCACACAGCAGAGAGCTCCCTTCAACACCCTCCCTTGTGCATCCCTCCGCGGCGAGGAAGTGCGGGGCTTCCATGAGATGAACACACAAATCGCTGCCAATTACCACTGCGGCGGCTTCCCGACAAATGGTGCCTTGTGGTCGCGGCGCCGAGGCTGTTTGGGCGAAGTGAGGGCCTGAAAGGGTATCCGCGTTGTGAGGGCCGCAACGCCAACGCCTCGACTCCTCCTCCTCCTCCTCCTCCTCCTCCTCCTCCTCCTCCTTCTCCTTCTCCTTCTCCTCCTCCTTCTTCTCACCCTGCCCTCCACGGCATCACCACCACCATCATCGATTCCACTGCCAATGTCCACTTTCAGTAACACCAACTCTCTCTCTCCCTTCCTCTCCCACTGAAATGTCTTCAATTCCTCTTTCTCTCTTTCAGCCTCTCTCTCTTTCTCTTCTCCCAAATGATAACCCTTAACCCTCCAATCTATCATACCCACCATCACCCATTCCCATCCCTTCCAAAATTATCCTTGTTATTTTTCGTACTCTCCTCTTTATCCTCCCCCTTCTCCTCCTCCTCCATCACTGTTACGGCCACGACCACCTCTAAGAATAATACCACCACCACCACCACTACCACCACCACCACCACCGATAACACCACTGCCACCACAAACTACATAATGGGAATTTAAGACAAAAAGATAAAAAAATTACATTCTTCAAAAACCCCTGACGGAGGCTACCAACACAAACACATCAGCATCCCCTCCTCCCTCACCTCCCCCACCCAACCTCCCAGCCTTTCACCTCCAGCCCCTTCCCCCCATCCCCTCCCCACGGCGCTACAACACTGCCCTTCATTCCTGTTCAAGAGAGAGAGAGAGAGAGAGAGAGAGAGAGAGAGAGAGAGAGAGAGAGAGAGAGAGAGAGAGAGAGAGAGAGAGAGAGAGAGAGAGAGAGAGATGCTCTTAAAAAGAAATTGCAGTTTATAATTTGAAACAAGAGCTATTAGTTTGAGGGACATTGTATTATTATTATTAATATTATTTTCATTATTATTATTATTATTATTATTAGCACAGAACATATCACATACATAGCCAGCAAGTTAAATGTGTGTGTGTGTGTGTGTGTGTGTGTGTGTGTGTGTGTGTGTGTGTGTGTGTGTGTGTGTGTGTGTGTGTGTGTGTGTGTGTGTGTGTGTGTGTGTGTGTGTGTGTGAGAGAGAGAGAGAGAGAGAGAGAGAGAGAGAGAGAGAGAGAGAGAGAGAGAGAGAGAGAGAGAGAGAGAGAGAGAGAGAGAGAGAGAGCAGCAGGTGGCAGTGGCAGTGTGAAGTTGAGAGTCAAAAGAACAAAATCAAGAATGATGGTGAGAGTTCAACAAAAATCACAACACAAAGCCACATAAATAGGTCTCTCTCTCTCTCTCTCTCTCTCTCTCTCTCTCTCTCTCTCTCTCTCTCTCTCTCTCTCTCTCTCTCTCTCTCTCTCTC
>NC_087153.1:31110521-31113021 GCF_035594125.1 Scylla paramamosain | reverse complement strand
GGTTACACATGCCTACCTCTAAATCTCGGCTCTTCCGTTCTCTTCCCACCTAATATATCTTCTTCCCTCCCGCCCCCTTTCCCCACCGCTGCCGCCCCTCAAGCAGCCACCGCCTTGGACTTGTGAATGGCATCAATGGGCGCCACTAATTGAGTCCTTCCTGCAGTGTGTCCCTCAAGACGACACACGAGGACCTCCTGACTCGTATTCCCAGAAGCAGCCTCATCTTCCGCTTTCCGCTAATTCCTCCCTGTTTCCTTTCCGTCTTTCCTCTTTCCTTTCCTACTCTCTTAATGCATTTCTTTATCCTCCCTTTCGCTTGCTGGTTTTCCCCGGTCACGTATAGCCCATTGTCATCATCCCTCCCTCTCTTCCTTGTCCCTGTACCATGCGGTCCCCTCTCCGTCCCGCCAGTTGGAGGTTGCCCTTTGAAACATGACATGCAAAAATGTGTGAAAAAATAAACGAGAGAATGATTATAATGAAAAAGGAGTCTACAGTGCATGCTTGGATTGTTGCCCAAGCTAAGAGAAGTGAATGTAGTGTAGTGCAGAAATAAATTCTGCTATAGTTGCATTTTGTGAAGACATTTACAAGCCGGCATAAATTTTGCTTGTTTTCTTAGCAAGTGCGACAGAGTGAAGTATACAAGTAAGGAGGGACTGGCACTTTCAATGGCCCTTTTTATGTTGTCCTTGGCCCAGGCCTCTCTTATAAAAATAAATAAGTAAATAAATAAAAAACAAAAATGTAAAATAAATAAAATAAAATAGAAAATGAAAAATAAATATAAAGGCTGAATCCAAGTTACATTTTCACAGACCTGACCTTGTCCAGCGCTCAGCTCATCCTGACTCCTGCTGAGGCTCCTCGCTGGCTGCTGCCGCTGCTGCACAATGGCAGGAAGTGATGTAAAAGCAAAGGAAGGAAACCAACACACGGAGAGAGAAAAACGAAGAGACAGAGAAAATTAATAAATAAACAACAAATTCCAGAGTTTCCAGTAACGGTTGTTTTGTTGATATAGGAAGTGAGTCAGCTGAAGGTGAGGAGACCACACACACACACACACACACACACACACACACACACACACACACACACACACACACACACACACACACACACACACAATTTGCCTCAAGAGAAAGGGGACAACCTAACTTAACCATCTTAACTTCTATTCTCCCACTTCCTTTCTATCACCTCCAACTCCCCTTCCCCTCCCATCTTCTCCCTCCCTTCCCCATCATTTATCGCTCCTCTCCCTCCCTTTCTCAGTCACCCCCTTTCCTTCCCCAACAACACTCCTTCCCTCCTCTCCGTCCCCTCCCTTACACTGACTCCTTTCCTCATCTCCCTGTCTTCCCCACTTTCAACCCTTCCCTCCTCTCCCTCCCTTTCCCTGCATCACCCTTCCTCTCCCTCCCCTGCCCAGACTTTCCCAACCTTCCCCAACATTCCTCTCTCCTCGCCCTGTCATCCCCACCTTCACTCCCCTCCTCTCTCTTCCCCTCCCGTGGCTGCATTCCTCCTCTGACTCAACATGGAGTCCCCCTCTTCCTATCCAACTCACTTCTCCCCTCCCCCCACCTGCACTGCATCCCTCCTTCACCCTCATCTCTCTCTCTCCTCCAAAAAAAACCTGCTGGAATCAATGTTAGTATCTCATTCAAGCGAAACAAGAGAAGGAACAAAGCAATCGCAGCTCCTTGCTCAAAGATGTGTGTGTGTGTGTGTGTGTGTGTGTGTGTGTGTGTGTGTGTGTGTGTGTGTGTGTGTGTGTGTGTGTGTGTGTGTGTGTGTGTGTGTGTGTGTGTGTGTGTGTGTGTGTGTGTGTGTGTGTGTGTGTGTGTGTGTGTGTGTGTGTGTGTGCGTGCGCGCGCGCGCATAGAAACAGATCTGCGTGTCAGAGTTCTTGTTTGTTTTATCCCAAAAATTTGTTAATGTATTCACACTTTTTTTTTATTGGTCTGTCAATTTACATGACTCTCTCTCTCTCTCTCTCTCTCTCTCTCTCTCTCTCTCTCTCTCTCTCTCTCTCTCTCTCTGTGTGTGTGTGTGTGTGTGTGTGTGTGTGTGTGTGTGTGTGTGTGTGTGTGTGTGTGTGTGTGTGTGTGTGTGTGTGTGTGTGTATCCACGTAAATATGCATGTATGTATTCTTTAAATCTTTCCACTTCCTTACAATGTCCACCTGAGCCACACACGTCACCTCTCCCTCAGTGGCACAACCCAACATCATCACAACTCATCCGTACACGCAGGCCATGAAGTCAACTTATTCGCGTCGCTATTTCCTCGTGAAGCGAAACTCCAACGCTGTCACTGGGAACAACGCCGGCTTGGGAGTCAGCAATTGGCAGGAAGCTCCACAATGCTCCAATAATGCTCCGGTGCGCCACAGCAAGAGTGCAAGAGTGAACAGCGCAGAGAGGGAGGAAGGTGGAGTGAATACTAATGAAGAATAAATAACAATACAATACATACAGGTGAAAGTAA
>NC_087153.1:31088021-31100521 GCF_035594125.1 Scylla paramamosain | reverse complement strand
GTGTGTGTGTGTGTGTGTGTGTGTGTGTGTGTGTGTGTGTGTTCGCGCGCCCATGGCTACTCCCACGCCCTTTCTTCTTCTTCTTCTTCTTCTTCTTCTTCTTCTTCTTCTTCTTCTTCTTCTTCTTCTTCTTCTTCTTCTTCTTCTTCTCCTCCTCCTCCTCCTCCTCCTCCTTCTCTTCCTCCTCTGCCTCCTCCTTCTCCTCCTCCTCCTCCTCCTACTAGCTAGGCAGAAAGTCACAAGGAGGAGGAGGAGGAGGAGAAGGAGGGTTGAGTGCTTTTTTGTTGTACCCACAGCATTTTTTTTTTCTTTCTCTTTTTGTAACAGCTGGGTTGCCATAAGTGTTCGAATGGAGAGTCTGCAGAACTCTTCACCACCACCACCATCACCACCACCACCACCACTCATCATCACATCCTCTATTACCACCATCACCACCACCACCACGGCCCCCACCACTACACTCTCTCCTATCTATGACATAAGTAATAAAACTATCACGACATATACATTCCCCGAGGCATGGTAAGGACATCACGCGCGAGAGAGAGAGAGAGAGAGAGAGAGAGAGAGAGAGAGAGAGAGAGAGAGAGAGAGAGAGAGAGAGAGAGAGAGAGAGAGAATGATAAAAGTGATAAAAGCGAGGTCAGTACTCCTCTCCTCCCTCTCTCCCCACTCCCTTCCGTCGGACAAACAGCTGACTTGGCCTCGAGGGGCAGGGAGCTCTCAGGACACCTGTGGCGCGGCTATTAAGGGAAAAAGAGAATGGGTAGTGCTATGAGGAAACGGAAGATGCGCATGACGAAACACAAAGAACCGAGGACCGCTTGATTTTGGTGCTGAGAGTGACCAGTTACTTGTTTCTGTACTGGAAGGAGATTCTTGTTTAATGGAGGCAGAGGGAGACATGAGGGAGGATGAAAGTGTGTAGAAGGATGAGACGGCTGGACGAAGAGGAAGGAGAGAAGGACGAGGAACCAAAGAACAGTTCTGGTCCTTGCTTGCCTGTTTGGGGAAGGAGTAGGAGGGGGAGGAGAGGTTATGGGACTCTAGGGAGGGGAGAAGGAGCTGGTGGTGGTGGTGGTGGTGGTGGTGGTTGGTGGGAAGTGGTGCAATGTATATTTTTAAGAGCAAGGGAGTTCTTGGTGGTGAGGATATGTGGTGCACGTCCTGGTTAGGGATGCATATTATGGGGGTCGGGAGTCAGAACAGAAGTAGAGAGGGCCTAGAAGGAATAGTTTCAGGGAGGTGGGGGGTGGTGAATATGTAGGCAGATAGTAGGGGAGGGAAGTGTTGACGTATATGTAGTATTGATTAAATTACGAAGGGAACTGAGATTTGACAGCTGAATTGAGGCGTAATCAGCTGAGCAGTGAAGAGGGAGGGAAAATCAGGACAAGGAAAAAAGTGTGAAAAGATTTGAAGAGTGAGTGTGAATTGGGTTAGGGAGGAGAGGGTGAACACAGATGAGGAGCAGATGGGGGGACAGGGTGAAGCAGGGGTTGGATCAGAAGGGGAGAAAGTATGAAATATGAAGGAGGAGGAGGAGGATTACATATAATTATACAGCAACAGACTTTTAAATCCTCGTACTGCTGTTTGGTAACTTCTAAGTAACTAGTGATTAACGAAATACGATAACGGAGCAGAAGACTCGTCCCCACCCGTTAGGATGAGGAGGAGAAGGAGGATGGCGATGAATACAAGATGTAGGAGGAAAAAAAGGACTCGATGGAGATAAGGGCGTGAACGGAGTATATCATCATGAGGAGTAGGAAAAAAAAAAAAAAAAACTGAAATAGTAGCAAGCCAATTTACTCACTTGCTACTCTTGGCCGCTTTGCCTCCTGCTCCCCCGAGGTTCCTGCGAGGAGCCACCACTTCCTCTAAGTTGTTACGGAGACACATACTGGCGTGGCGGCCGCTGCTGAGGACACTCGCGGCTCACCACACTGGGCAGCACTCACTTACACACCGTAAAGTCCTTACTCACTGGTTGCTGAGGGACACTCGGGACACTTAAGTCAAAGTGTGCGGTTCCCTTGGTTCCGAAGTGACAGGTTAGATGAATAGGTCAGAAATTTGCACTGTTTATTTCGCTTCGGTTATGCGATCGTTGTTTTCTGTTGCTGAAAACTAAGGGAAAACTGTTTTGGGTGGCGTTGTTGGAAGGGCTGGGTAGGTTGTGTGGAGAGAGAGAGAGAGAGAGAGAGAGAGAGAGAGAGAGAGAGAGAGAGAGAGAGAGAGAGAGAGAGAGAGAGAGAGAGAGACGGGGGATGAGAAAGTGGGGCTACGGGAGGTGCGGGAGACGGAGCGGGGCGGGGGGAGGAGTCTGTAACTAGTACTGTGTTCGGTCCCACGGCTCGGCTCGGCTCGGCTCCAAGACTCCACTCAACACAACACAACACAACACACTGGGAAGGATCTACTGCCGTCACTCATCACTGAAAGCAACACTGCACTACTATCTTGCACCAGGCCCTCCATCTTCCCCCGCCCCCCAGTGCAAGGTCGGCCTAGGCACCGCAGTCCACCACCATCACCACCACCACCGCGACACTGTGCCACACGGAGAGGGGATACGCCTCTGTGTCTCTCCTCTCTAACTTGTTCAATATTGCGATCCGGGGGGCGGGAGGTGGGCGTAGTGAGGGTCCGTGAGTCCTGGTGGGTGTGTGCAGGTGTAGCCAACGACAGGCGAGGGCAGCGGCAGGTAAATGTGTGGTGAATAAGGGGCGCGCCTCACCTAGCGGCAAACCTGAATTCAACTGACAGCGGCGGCAGCGGCGATGGTGGTGACGGTGGTGGCATGGCGGCGTGGCCAGAAACGAGAGGCCAGCTATCACCAGCGCAACCAACACGCCACCACCACAACCACCACCACCGCGCTGCCCTGCTCTCCCCACCCATTCCCTCGTGATTCCCTGGCGCCAATCACTCTCCTTAGCACTCCCATTACTCCCCCCTTACCCCTCTCCCACCTCCACTCCACCCCTACACGGTAAGCAGTACGCATAATCCACCCGAGGGCACTATCTGGGGTTATAAATGTCCCTCCCCCTTCCTCCCCCTCCTTGTCTCCCTCATCCTGCCTTTCGATCACCCCACCGCCCTGCCCTCCCCCGCCTCCCCCTCCGCCCCGCCAGCACACATATAGCTCCAAGCAAGAATGAGGTTAGGTCGCTAGCTCTGCTCTATCTCTACCATGATTCTTCATCGTACCCAACATACTCCACTCCAATCCACTCCTCCTCCCAGTGCTATTCATGTCCCTCCACTCTCACTCCCCCTCTCTCCACCCCTCACTCACTCCCCGTCTCCCGCTACTCATATCTTTTCTTACATGTGTCACTTTTTTTTCATTATATTTCTTCATTCATGTCACTGTATTTTACCTCTTTACTCGTTGTTTTCTACTTGTTAATTCACTCATACTGATAGAATCTCTTCCTTTACTAGCTTACTTCACTGCACATTTCTTTTTACTCATGTCACTGTCCTCCACACTTTTCCTCATATCTCTCTCTCTCTCTCTCTCTCTCTCTCTCTCTCTCTCTCTCTCTCTCTCTCTCTCTCTCTCTCTCTCTCTCTCTCTCTCGTCACTCACGTCACTGTATATGCCTTTCTTGCTTCACTCATGTCACTGCTCTCAACCCTTTCCTTAACTCAAATCAGCACCACAGCTTCACCACTACTGACGTCACTGAACGCTTCTTCTTTATCCTCCTCCTCCTTCTTCTCCCTCTACTTCTCTTCCTCCTCCTCCTCCCTCTACTTCTCTTCTTCCTCCTCCTCCTCCTCCTCCTCCTCCTCCTCCTCCTCCTCCTCCTCCTCCTCCTCCTCCTCCTCCTCTTCCACCTCCTCTCATTCAGCCACTACACTCCACCCTACTCTTACGCACTCACTTCTCCCCCACCCCCAACCAAATCGTCCTTCACCTCATCCACTTCACCACAAGCTACACACTTCCCCCCTCCCTCTCCACCACTACCCCTTAAACCTCTTCCTTTCCCTCCCTCACCCTCTCATCCACTTGAATTACATCCCTCTCCCTCCACTACTTCCACTTGCAACTTTCCCTCCCTTCCACTCTTCAGCCTTGGCACCCACCAGTCAGTCCACTTATCCGTACCGCTTCCACGTCCTTGGTTGCTTGGCCCATCTACCCTTCACTAGCATCCACTTGTAGCTCGTTTAGTCCGTCAGTCCCTGGCCTTCTTCTTTGCATCAGTTTGATCCTCCGCTTTCATCACAGTGTTGGGCAAAATGCAGACTTGGAGGCGACAGTAGTACCAGCTGAGTGTGTGATTCCCTCCAGATCCTAACCTCCTATCCTTTATCTCTCTCTCTCTCTTGCTGTGTGTGTGTGAGAGAGAGAGAGTCACACATGCTATCACATACTAAATACAGCTCCCGCAGGCACTATGGCTCACAGATGGCCTCCTATCTCCCTGCAGCGAAGTGTACATCGAAGCAAGAAAGGCGAAATCAAAACTAAACATCCGGGGGTTATGAATCAGTGCCTCTGTGAGATATCTTATTTCAGAGAGCGGTGGTCATATACACTACTACTACTACTACTACTACTACTACTACTACTACTACTACTACTACTACTACTACTTGCTGTTTCGCTAGTGACAATATAATATGGTGTCATGTAGCTATTGGTGATATTTCTGTTCCAGTGATTGATTTCTTGTTTTTACATTGGAATTCTGAAATCTGATAATCTCTTAATAAAAAGAAAAATATACATATATCTTTGCTGGTGAAAATATAGTGTCCTTTAGAGATCTGGCTGCATTTAAGTGGTATAAACAGATAGGTAAAGGGACGCGCGCGCACACACACACACACACACACACACACACACACACACACACACACACACACACACACACACACACACACACACACAGGTATATAAACTTACACTCTATATTGGGTTATTATAGGAATGTTTTATATAGATGGCATTACGTGTTTATTGTGTGTGTGTGTGTGTCTGTGTGAGAGAGAGAGAGAGAGAGAGAGAGAGAGAGAGAGAGAGAGAGAGAGAGAGAGAGAGAGAGAGAGAGAGAGAGAGAGAGAGAGAGAGAGAGAGAGAGAGAGAGAGAGAGAGAGAGAAACTTCATTATTTAGAGCCATAATACCGAGAACATTATAGTCACTGGAAGTAATTTAGTATTATGACAAGCATTTTATCCGTTAAATAACCTATGCTCCACGAAGGTCTCCGCTGGACCCAGGGTGCTGCCAGCTTTGTAATCTTGTTAGTCCTTTGTCTAAAATACTAATGAAGCTACGCACGTATATGGCTGCCTCTCTCTCTCTCTCTCTCTCTCTCTCTCTCTCTCTCTCTCTCTCTCTCTCTCTCTCTCTCTCTGTGTGTGTGTGTGTGTGTGTGTGTGTGTGTGTGTGTGTGTGTGTGTGTGTGTGTGTGTGTGTGTGTGTGTGTGTGTGTGTGTGTGTGTGTGTGTGTGTGTGTGTGTGTTTGTGAAAGAAATAATTAACTCGTGACATCAACAAGAGATAAAAGAAATATAGTTTCTCCAGCATTATCAAAACACACACACACACACACACACACACACACACACACACACACACACACACACACACACACAGAGAGAGAGAGAGAGAGAGAGAGAGAGAGAGAGAGAGAGAGAGAGAGAGAGAGAGAGAGAGAGAGAGAGAGAGAGAGAGAGAGAGAGAGAGAGAGAGACCTTCCCTCCTTCAAGCAAATCTATTTATTCACATCTGCAATAACTTCTCCTTGGTTTCCTTCTTATTTTCCTGGTAAGTTTCCTGGTTCCTTTTCTCCCTCTCACACTCACCACTCTCACCTCTTCCTCCCTCTCCCTGTCTCTCATTTCTCCGTTAACCACCACGCTAACTTTCTCCCACTTACTCATTCCTTTCGCTTGTCATTCCTTTCTATATTACTCATGCCTTGCTCAAATTTTCCGTTTTCTATGCAGTACTTCCTCCTGTCCTCGTTTTTCGCTTCCTCCAAAGAGACAGAGGAGTGTGTGGCGGGGAGGATCCTTATCCTATCCTATCCAGTGTTTCATAGTACATTAGATTTAGGTTAGGTTAGGTTAAGTTAGTTTAGGTTAGGCCAGGTTATGTTTGATAAAGTTAGGTTAAATTATGCTAGGTTAGGTGAGATTTGGAACTTAGGTTATGCTAAGTTAGGTTAGGTTTAAAGATAACAATTTCGTTAGGTTAGGTTATGCTATGTAGGTTAGGCTTGACTAGGTTATGTTACGTAGGTTAGGTTAGGTTACAAACAGATGTTCAGGTATCTGTTCTTCCTGTGTTATCTTGGTATGTTGTGTAATTCTGTTTGCCTTGCTATGTAATCGTAGTAAAGGTTATGTAATCATGGTATCTGCTTTTGTTGTGTAATCCTTGTATCTATCGTATGTAATCGCAACACATTTCCTGTCCATGTCATTCTGCCATCCTATGCATGCTTTCAAATAATTTCTCCCTATCTAATCCGGTTATCCTACCTATGGAATCCTGATATCTGCTCTTCCGACATAGCCCAATACCAACCATACCCTGCGTTTGTGAAGATAAAGAGACAGGACTTCGATAACAGTATTGAGATTTGTAATATTATTAATCTCTCAAGGTCCACTCACCACCCACCCACTCAGCCAACCAGACACACAACGGAGGCATTACGTCATTCCAGTATATGAGGAAAAACTGAGGGTGATTCAGTTCATTAGTCACTTTTCTCCTTCCTTATCTCATGCTAAGGTTAAGTTGTTCCTCTGTTTACATTATGCACCTGTTTCTCGCTAAGTGCAGGTGGATGAAGATACAGGTTAGGTAAGGGAGTGTAGGAAGGAAAGGATATGGAATGTAGAGGTTTATGTGTGATAATGAGGCTGGGGTACAGGTAAGGGAAGGTAAGGATAAGGTAAGTAGAGGGTAAGGTGTGTAGCGGTCCGTGTGTGATGATGAGGGCGATAGACGTAAGGGAAGGTAAGGATAAGGTAAGGTAAGGTAAGGAAAGGTAAGGTAAGGAAAGGAAGGTGTGTCAGTTCATTAAAGTGAGCGTGTTTGGTATGCAAGGTGTTGTTTTAAATTCTTTCTTTTCTTTCGCTCTTCTTTGGGCAGCATTAAGTTGTCTTCTCTATTTCTTTACGAAGCGTCAGGGGTTGTAAGAGTCACAGTAGTTGGCGGCGGTGGTGGCGGCTGGCAACTGCTTCAGAATGTAAACACGGCTTGGCTTCTACACGCTTTCTCTCTCTCTCTCCCTCCATCCATCCATCTACTTCCTCTCTCTCTCTCTCTCTCTCTCTCTCTCTCTCTCTCTCTCTCTCTCTCTCTCTCTCTCTCTCTCTGACCTGTTGCTTCTCTTCAAAATAACCCGCGTCCAGCCTTTTCCTCCTCACAGACACTCATGGTCTTTTCCTGCCATGTTGAGTGTGTCCCCATCTATCCTCCCTCTCCCTGTCCCTCCCTCAACCCTCCCTGCTGGCCTCCTCTCCTATTCTTCCTCCGCCCACCAGACCCCGCCTCCTGATACAGCCACTCAAGATTCAGCTATGAATCTCTCTCTCTCTCTCTCTCTCTCTCTCTCTCTCTCTCTCTCTCTCTCTCTCTCTCTCTCTCTCTCTCTGCTTTTTACACATAATGAATGAAAGCAAAGAAACGGTGATCAATCAACCCTGTGACGGTGATGAGAAGACGAAGAAGAAGAAGAAGAAGAAGAAGAAGAAGAAGAAGAAGAAGAAGAAGAAGAAGAAGAAGAAGAAGAAGGAGGAGGAGGAGGAGGAGGAGGAGGAGGAGGAGGAGGAGGAGGAGGAGGAGGAGGAGGAGGAGGAGGAGGAGGAAAAGATGTATTAGCCCTTACGAGAGTTATATTAGGAAGAGATGATAAAATACGCAAAAAAACGAAGATATACAGTCAGTTCGAAAAAAAAAAAAAGAGGAGGAGGAGGAGGAAGAGTGCCAATAATGCCTACCTTCAACAAGCACAAGTAAACAAGTTTGAAAAGGTGTGATAAGGAAAACCTGATATGACGCCCCTTTGGCCTTCTAGCTTCTCTGACTGCAGCTTTATCTTCCTTCAATATCTTAACTATCATTACTCCTCATTATCACAGCGATAAACTGATATAATTAGGCCGGTATCACTTGTACATGGAACTTTGAAACTTTTTTTTGGGGGGGTCTGTGTGTAAAATATTGTTAAGTGAGTCACTGCCGCAGCTACGTTTTTCTTTTACCTTACGTATACATGAGCTAATATAACAGCTACGTCTAACATCACAACCGACTGTAAAAGAAATAAAAGTAAAGTAAAAAAAATAACAATAGACTTAACTGAGACGGTATTAACGTGTATAATAATGAAATGTATGATGTTGATTAATAGAGAGATGCTGTTTAGTATGCCTGAGAGACGAGTATGATTCCGTAATAAAAACCATCACACACACACACACACACACACACACACACACACACACACACACACACACACACACTAATAAACAGTAACAACGCAACACACAGTGCTCAGCGTGGCATGACCGTCAGTGCTGCGGGAAAGGAAGGCTGCACGTCGGGATGACTGACTGGCGACACACACTCCCAGCCAAACAGAAGAGTTGCCCCCACAAAGTGACACAATAAACGAAAACTGTTCCGCCGTGACGTTTTCTTCAGTCAGCCGCCTCCTTCGCTCCACCTCCACCACCGCCCGGACAATGGCTGAGACAGAAAACTTGCGGCGTGAAGGCTGACTACAAGACAATGAGTGGCGGCGCCTGGCACACACTTGCGGCTGTGTTCTGCTCCTCACCATGACTGTGTGCCACGTTTGCCATTATTACTGCCACTAATATCGCAACTCTCACTCTCCTGACCACATCAACACGTTTACTCTTCCTCCTCCTTCCCCTCCTACTATTACGACTATTGCTACTGCTACTACTAACTTGCTACTACAACTACTATCATCATCACCACCACAATCATAAGGAGTAATGAGAAGAAGAAGAAGAAGAAGAAGAAGAAGAAGAAGAAGAAGAAGAAGAAGAAGAAGAAGAAGAAGAAGAAGAAGAAGATGATGATGATGATGAACAGGAATAAAACAACAACAATAATGATAATAATAATAATAATAATAATAATAATAATAATAATAATAATAATAATAATAATAATAATAATAACGGCAACAACAACAACAAAATAATTAATAATAATAATAATAATAATAATAATAATAATAATAATAATAATAATAATAATAATAATAATAATAAAAACAATAATGTGCGAGACGACAATGAGGAAGGTGGCACAGTAAAGTATAAAGGTAGCAAAGGTAGCAGTGTCTAGGGGGGTAGTGCATGTGAAGGTTTGGAGTGAGTGGTGAGGGTGCCGGGGAGGAGCGTGCCAGAAGGCAGGTGGGTGAGGGGCCAAAGTGAAGCATGAAGGAGCCAGCAATATGGTGGGAGGATGGGAGAGCGAGAAGGTGCCAAAGCCAGAATAGGGTGGGCGTGATGAGGCAGAACAGGGTGGTGGGGAATCATTGGGCACGGGTGGGGTGCGAGGGTGTTAGCGCCAGGTAGGGAGGGCGGCAAGGGCAGGGCCAGCATTAGGAGTTCCTATGGCCAGGGTTGAAGGGTGCTAGGACAGAGATTGCAGGTACCGCCGCCAGAACGGGAGGATTTCAGACAGCTAGAGGTAGAGTGGGGGTGCCAGAGCGTCAAAGCAGGAGGATGTGCGGAGGCTAGGGGCAGGGCGGGAGGGAGGCAGGCTGCCAGGGTGCCAGGGAGGCGGGGATCCCATGGTCAGTGTGGGGTTCATGGATGCGATGAAAGAAAGTGGAATTTTTCGCGCCGTTTGTTTTGGCAGGTGGCGCAGGGCACAGAGGAGGGCAGTGACTCCCGGGGTGGTCCTCCTCCTTACCCAGGGCCCCTACTCCTCTTCCAGCCTGCCTTCCTGCCCCCTGGCCTACCTACCCGCTCCTGGCCTCGACCACCGTTTCATGTGGGATCTACGCGTGGCAGGTAGAGGGCCAAATGTGTAGGTTATTGTTGAAGGCCTAAACCTGTAAAATACTTGTAGTCCTTTGTAGGTCAGCGGAAGAATTGCCTAAGGGCGGTGAGTGGCGCGGTAAGACGTGGGCAAGGGCGGAGCACACACGCCTGGCTGGTTACTGCTGGATTCAGGCAGCTCTTGGTGATGTATGTGCTGGTAGTAAAGTTGTGCCTTAAAACCGGACACAAGGAAAGAAAACGGGAGGAACGGCTAAAGCAAAGTAAACGAGTGAGCTAGCCCTTGCCCCCCTCCCTCTCATCCACTCCCATTACCCTCCCAAACCCTCCTCCACTCCCTACATCTCCCCATGCCCTTCCGGCACCCACCCAGTCCCTCATCCCATCCAGATAGCCCTCATACCCCTCCCCGCTGCCCATGGTCCCTCACCCACAGCCCATTACCCCGCCATTCCCTCCATGCAGGGCAGTAAATCAGAGCGGAGCTTCAAGACAAACAAGCACAAGAACACAAGGCCGCCAGAAAGCAGAGCAATATGATGATGAACCCATCCTAGCAGGAAGGAAAGCCCAGTTGGTGATTATAAGCGACAATCTGATTACTTTTTCCTTCGCTATTTCTAAGAGCGCTTTGTCTTGATTTCTTCCATGTGTTCCAGTGCGGGATAATACCAACGGCACCTGATGCAGAATACGTGATAATCTCAGTCGAATAAAAACGACATTCTAGAATTCTGCCTATGAAGTTAACAGAAAATACTTAAATTCTCTTTGGAGTTAACAGAAAATACTACACTTCACAGAGGCAGCGCGAGTTGCTGCAGGACTGGCAATAGAATTACTGCCAGCTAGCATCCTGTCTGCTACACAGCTACACGTTCTCTGTGATCAAAACAGTGCACTCTGATACATTCTCCTAAAACATTTAATGCAGCATTAGTACACAGGAATGCCTCGTGCTGTGTAAAGTCAATGGCTGTTGCTGCGTGTGTCACTCACCCCCTACGAGGACACGCCTGGTGGACACGCAGTGTGGGTTACCATCCAGCGCTCACAATGCCGTCCTTCACCTAACTCTTTCGGAGGCTCCTGGACACTTACCTGCTGGGGACAAAAGGAAAGAGAATTAGCAAATGTCAAATACATAGAATATACGACACACACACACACACGTGTTTGCATCAGCAAGTGCTACTCACGGTATCCGAATAAATTAGAAGACTGAATTAATACACATGAGTTCCTACAATGTTGGGCACGAAGCAGCTCCATTTATCAGAGGCAGCTCACGAACACACAATGACCAATCACGTGATGAGGTGGTGAGGGAACACGCCCACTATTGGCACCACTACGCAAGGACAGGTAAGGCGTCCAAGCTAACTTAACGCCACGCGCCACGCTCCTCTCTCTCTCTCTCTCTCTCTCTCTCTCTTTCTCTCCTTAGTTTAGTGCCCAAAGAAAGCTGCGCGTGCACACATGAGAGAGAGAGAGAGAGAGAGAGAGAGAGAGAGAGAGAGAGAGAGAGAGAGAGAGAGAGAGAGAGAGAGAGAGAGAGAGAGAGAGAGAGAGAGAGAGAGAGAGAGAGAGAGAGAGAGAGAGAGAGAGAGAGAGAGAGAGAGAGCACGTGGGCAAGCTAAGGAGTGTTTACATTCTGAAGCAGGTACTGGTCACCAGACAGCTGGGAACTCTCGCAACGATAATAGACACAAGGTAAAGAACACAAGGAGAGAGAGAGAGAAAACACACACACACACACACACACACACACACACACACACACACACACACACACACACACACACACACACACACACACACACCCTTACAATTCCCCTACCTATACAGCTTTCGCTTTCCCCACCACCTTTCCCTCTGTCCACTTTACGCCACCTGCACTTATCAAGGAACAGGTGAATCGCAGTGCGCCACTTGAGCGGTACATCTTTACAAATCGATAAGCGAGGAGGAAAAAGTAATTATATGTTATAAAGTACAAGTGTAGAGATTGCGTCTTAATCAATCACGAAATATGTAAATAAAAATCTATAAATACACGAATAATGGCTTCCCTGCAATTAGACAAACACGAATTATGGCAGTGCTACGCTTAGACAAACATGAATTATGGCGCTTCTACACTAAGACACATAAGAACTACGGTGTCACTACACATAATTAACGACGTAAGTGACCCAAGGCTAAATGATGAACAACAAACGAACAAACGCACCACGCGTCGCACAAATAAATTAAGGTCATGCACATCGAAGGATAAGTTTTATTATTACTGTTATTTTATTATATTTTTTAATGAAGCTGTTGATTGTTAAGGAGAACGGAAGTGAACTGATAAAGGAAAATGAAATAAGGACAACTTTGATAAAGAGACTGGAGGAAACGAAAAAAAATGAATAAATAATAAATAAATAAATAATACAGGCAGGGGAAACGGAAACGAAC
>NC_087153.1:31045521-31083021 GCF_035594125.1 Scylla paramamosain | reverse complement strand
CGTCTCTTCTAACCCTTCCCTCAAATCATATATTTACCATTTCCTCCCCTTCCTTTCCTCTCCCTCTCTCTTTCTCCCCTCATCCTATTCTCATGCCTTTACCTCCTCCCTCAACCTCTTCCTATCTCTCTCCTACTCCTATCCCCTCTCCCGTTCTTTTCTTACTCTCCCCTATATCTCCCTTCTTCCTATTCCTCTTCCCTTTCCCTTTCTTGTCCTATCTCTTTCCTCCTCCCATCCCCATAACTCTCGTCCCCCTTCCCTTCTTCTCCTACCTCTCCTTCTCCCATCCCCACGCCTTTACCATCCCTTTCCCTCCCCTCCTTCCATACATCTCCTCCCATCCCTATACCTCTCCCGTCCCTTTACCTCGTCTCCCATTCCCTTCTCTCCTCTCTCTACCTCTCCCTACCCGTCCTCTCCTCTCCGACGCAGACACGAGGGCCCCATCGTAAGTCTTGGAGAGCCTCTTAGACTAGGTGTCGGGTGGACCATGAATGACTTTATTAAGAAACGGTGATACAGCGAACGTGACGGGCAGACTATATGACAGCAACGAACGTGAGCAGCGCACCGCCTTACATAACGCTGCCGACAGAAGTAGATACGTAGAGAGTAGCGAGTAGCGAGCGTGAAGTGGACTAGTACGCAGGGATGAGAGGAATGCGATGTGCAAAGGGTAGTACGCTAATGGGGAGGGAGGGAGGGAGGGAGGGAGGGAGGGAGGGAGGGAGGGAGGGAGGGAGAGAGAGAGAGAGAGAGAGAGAGAGAGAGAGAGAGAGAGAGAGAGAGAGAGAGAGAGAGAGAGAGAGAGAGAGAGAGAGAGAGAGAGAGAGAGAGAGAGAGAGAGAGAGAGAGAGAAAGGGGGTACGATACCAAAAAATAAAAGATGGGGAATTAAAGAATAAGAGAGAGAGAGAGAGAGAGAGAGAGAGAGAGAGAGAGAGAGAGAGAGAGAGAGAGAGAGAGAGAGAGAGAGAGAGAGAGAGAGAGAGAGAGAGAGAGAGAGAGAGAGAGAGAGAGAGAGAGAGAGAGAGAGAGAGAGAGAGAGAGAGAGAGAGAGAGAGAGAGAGAGAGAGAGAGACTATACACATATTCCCCACCTCCTTCACATCTCGCTCACTTCCAGGACACGCCTCACTCACCACAGCCTGAGATGATATGAGGGGAGAGCGCCGTGCATCCCTCCACGCCTCCGCCCCGCAACTCAATCCCAAGCAGCACCACTGACCTGCTCCTTCCCTGCCTTGTCCTCCTGAATCTAACCTAACCTGATCCGATTAAAATCAACTGAAGATTTATATAACCTTATCCTTGCTAACCACGAGTCCTGTTATGTCCTGTCCTCCTAATCCTCCTCCTTCTCCTTCTCGTTTCTTATCTCCCTCAGCCATTTCTTTCACTATTCTGCCTCTACACTTTACATATCAAGGCATTTTATCCTTTCTTTTTCCTTTCCTCCCTTCCCTCGTCTTTTTTTTACTTTCTACCCAACTCGCCCTCCCAACACGTGACTCCCCTGCAGAACGCCGCCCAAGGTCAAACGCAGGACAACAGGGCGGGATATTGACGGGGACACAGCCAAGGGGGGAGAGGGACAGTTGCGGGAGTTGACCCAATAGAGGCGCCTGATGAATAAAGTGAGATTTTGAGGAGGTGAGTCTGCGAGGCCAACCTTCAGGGTGCGTCTGTCCTCCCAAACTGGGCCAGATGAGTCTCCCGGATGCTCCGTCCTCCTCCTCCTCCTCCTCCTCCCTTTCTTCGAAACAAACAGCAAACAACGAAGAGTAGCAGTGTGTGTGTGTGTGTGTGTGTGTGTGTGTGTGTGTGTGTGTGTGTGTGTGTGTGTGTGTGTGTGTGTGTGTGTGTGTGTGTGTGTGTGTGTGTGTGTGTGAAAGTTGGGTAGGGCAAGTAAAGAACGTCAGGATCTGGACGAATAAGCAAGAGACCGAAGCAAAACTCAAATGAACACTCGGTGAGTTCTTATTATTTTCCTTAGTTCAGTTTACTTAGAACGAACACATTCCTGGTAGCAGAGTCTTGTTAGTAGATTTTGCAAGCGGTGAGTAATAAAATAAAATAAAATAAAATAAAATAAAATAAAATAAATAAATAAATGAATAAATAAATAAATAAATAAATAAATAAATAAATAAATAAATGCTGATGACTGAAAATAATGAGAAGGGTGAAGAGTTTCCTGCAGCGTGACCGCAACCCACCAGTACCCGCCACCAAAGGAAAGGTGGCCAGGCAGTGTTGGAGTGCGTGCGTGGTTGTTGGCGGAAGGACGAGCCACAAACAGGCTTCGTAACATGTCCATGTCGATGAACACACAGCCGTGGTGACTGAACCGTAACAGATGCCGCTGCACCGCACACAATACATTATTAACATGAATTATACCAATCTCTCTCTCTCTCTCTCTCTCTCTCTCTCTCTCTCTCTCTCTCTCTCTCTCTCTGTGTGTGTGTGTGTGTGTGTGTGTGTGTGTGTGTGTGTGTGTGTGTGTGTGTGTGTGTGTGTGTGTGTGTGTGTGTGTGCAATATATATAAATATAAATAAATAAATAAATAAATAAATAAATAAATAAATAAATATATATATATATATATATATATATATATATATATATATATATATATATATATATATATATATATATATATATATATATATATATATATATATATATATATATATATATAATATAAAGATGAAACAGTTAATACAAGGCTGTATCATTACTGATATCGTATCTATTACTATACGCATATCTGGCCACGGTAGGTGTCGTCTGGGCCAAAAACAGCGCGCAGTGTGTTGTGTTCCGTCATCTCGGCGACTCACTGCTTGTCGTTGGTCCCAAAGATGGGCAGCAGCCAGACCTTCGCTCTATATTGTTCATAATCATTCCAGCTGAGTTCCCCAGGGGCACCAGCCTCCGTGCGCAATCAGATCATCGTGGGCGCGACGCGCACCTTGTTGACAAACCATAACCTTCGGGAGTGACATGTTGTGACACACCTCATCCCGGACATAACAGTCTCGCCACACACACAATTCCAATGTCAACCAGTGAAGCAGCATGCGCAGCTCTTTTACCTAAGTTTTGGAACGCCATCCCCTTAAGAAAAAAGTCACATCTGTGGCTGCAGTGAGATATTGCAGTGATCAAAAGTAAGTGGTAAACGATCCGGTGATAAAACACTGTCATTATTTGTCAGAGTCAGACGCAACATTAAAGAAACATTGGCAGAACCGGATGCCATCCGCCCCAGCGCCAAATGAACAGCTCTTTCTGGCCAGCGCGCGTGTTGTCCGGCGCCACCAGACCCACCTATCCACCCACTGCCAATACCAAGTGTGGAAGTGATCCGGGACGCCTTCTTCCTGGCCATTATCAACCTGACAGCGGCCGTCTTCCCGGATACACCACCAATTTATCTCTTTTCTCTGCCTGCAAAGATGGCAGGTGAACGCGAGCAGGTCACATGGCGCCAGCCTCGCGAAAAGGAAGTGTGACCGCAAGGCCCACGCTGGGCTGACATCCTGATGCCATCTATAGCGCCTCATCACCATCGTGGACACCTTAACTGCCCTCAAGCCGGCAGCGGGCCAGGAAGATACACGGGGGCGGATATTAGTATCTGAGGCAGTGACCTCCACGAGACATCCACGAGGTCGCCGCGGAGGTGACCTGCTCCGCCAGACCTAAACGGGTTACCATCGCTTGAGAGGCGCCAGGCTGACCAAATATAGGTTGACGTTATTTATTATCCAAATCACTGCTGCCTTTGTCTAGCAGTGGGCCCGCCTGCACGTGAGGTGTTCCTGCACAACAATGATGCCTCCCACCTGCCGCGCCGCACTGCTGCTTCCCGTCAGGCTCAGCTTGGGGGCGTCCTGTTCCTATGTCCCTCTGCACCACGCCCGGAGCTTCAACATGTCGGCGGCTCGAATATCTAGGTGTGCGTCATCAGCAAGAAAGGTTTCTTTATGAACCAGAACGGACTGGCGCAGCAGGCAGGAGACGCTACATCCTCCAGACCCGCCAAGACAAAGTTAAACAGGGGGTGTGGGTTACGCAGACTTTCTCCAGTTTTTGGGGGTCAGTAGTAGTAGTAGTAGTAGTAGTAGTAGTAGTAGTAGTAGTAGTAGTAGTAGTAGTAGTAGTAGTAGTAGTAGTAGTAGTAGTAGTAGTAGTAGTAGTAGTAGTAGTAGTAGTAGTAGTAGTAGCAAATTACAACCGCTCTTATTGCTAGTGTTAGTACATGACGATCACCATCAACACGCTCATTGTTATCACTCTGGCACAAATTTATGAGTCAGAAGCGTGGCACACACCGGACATACCCGGCGAGGCGGGCATGGTGGGCACGGCACGGCAGGACTATCTCGGGGACGCACGGCGGGCTGAAGAGTAGTGGCCGAGGGGGAGCGAAGGAGTGCGGGAAGTATGGGAGGGAGAGGGAAGCTAGATGTGTACTGTGGCGACAGGTGAGGCGAGGAAGGGAAAGGAACGAAGACACCTGCAGAGAAAGGGAAAGTACGCAGTAGATACATGAGCGCGACACGTAGTGAAGGTCAAAACTCACATCGGACACACCTCACCACTCCAGGCACTGTGGCGAGAGAGGGGAGGGAGGGACGGAGCAGTATGAACACACTTCACGTGACAACAACAACACATTTGATCTTGCATTCATTTTCACACACAGATCTCCGGAGTTCATATGCGTACTGTTAGAAATAGAAAAACACACCACACTCACTTCCTCTGTGGTTGGCGTGTTTCCCCCAATCTTCTGATCTGCTGACTTGACACTGACACTTCAGCTGATCAGAGGACTGGAGACTGAAGGAAAACTATCAACTCAGTGGAAGTGAGATGAGAGTGGTATGTTACTCCACTAGTGACCAGGACTACTGTATCACTGGAGTCAAATGGAGCATCCCGAGTTCATACAAGTACACACATTATCTTCACTTGGACACAACCCTGACGTGGTGAAGAAACTTCAGTATTCAGTTGATCAAAGCAGATTAACAAAAATAGTGCAACCATAATAGTCAGGTTCGTATGTATCGTGAGAGCAAATGTCTCCCCCGCCAAGACACCCAAAGCCAGCGTGGTGAGGCACTGGCTGTACTGCACACAAACCATGGTCACATCCTAACCACACACTCCTTCCACCACACACTTTAACTTTAATGCTTAGAGTGTAATTATATTCTATCAACGGACATTAATCTTAAAGGAAAAGGAAATAACCTCGGAAATATTTGTAGGTGTAAGGAAATGTCTTCACGTTGATGGTATGGACTGGTCGGCCTCACACTCTTACGAAACTCTTCTAATGATGATCTCCGATTCCTCACAGCATGTAATTTACTGTCGTCAGCAGGTGGTAAGGGAAACGAGAATACTGAAGAAACCTGAAGACAGACAAGTCTGGTGACGAAAACGATTCTAAGAAGACGACTTTGCCTCCATTTGTATTAATCTGGTTTACTCCAAGGCGGCACTCACAACCAAGCAACCCTCTCCAGTCCGAACCCTCACTCGAGTAATCTTCGTCTTTATTTATCTACGACTCTTGGAACGAAGCTTTTCCTTCATCTTTATCCATTTTTATTACAACTGAATCTGGTGTGCTCAAAGAAAGCAATGAGAACCATCCCTTGCTTTTTAAACCCTCACTTGACAAATCTCCTTCGTTTGATTTATCTATGACTTTTGGAACGAAGCTTTTCCTCCATCTTTACCCATCTTTATTACAAGTGAATCTGGTCAACTCAAAGAAAGCAGTGACAACCATCCCACTGCTTTCTGAACCCTCACTTGGTTAATCTTCTTGGTCAGCCTCTATAGATGTAAGCCCCTCACCGTGATGCCTTCCACTCACCACTTCCCTAACGTTCCTAACAGACGTAAGTGTAATCTTGTTAAGTTTATTTCCATTGCACATGATTCCTGGGAGCCACGTTGCCAGAGTGCCCCGTGCCATCGTGTGGCTCCATCCTTCCCGTGGCGGGCGAGGGGCACAGAGGCAGGATGGACCGATGACTATTACAACATCCAACGCAGCCGCCCACTCCCTCCCCCGTACACATGATATAAAGTAATAAGCACGTATACACAGAGGCAGGACAGACAAATGAGTTATGCACCACACCATCCACACTCCTCAAACAAAGGCGAGTAAGAAGAAATATCAAACTGAATGGAGAGTTAAGTAGACTAGTATCCTATTTAAATACCCTCCACTCCCTCTCCCGTACACATAAAGTAACAAGTACGAGTACGTACACACACAGGCAGGGCAGACCGCAGAGCTACTCGCCACACCATCCACACTCCTTAAACAAGGCAGAATAAGAAAGGAAATATCTAATTAAGATTTAAATACACTAATTCCATGTATACATAAGATAATGAAGTAGGAAAGACATATACACACAGGCAAGACAGTCTGAGGAGTTACTCATCACACCATCCAGACTGCACATACAGAGCCGAGTAAGAAGGAAAACTATGAAACTGAGAGATAAGTAAATTAATATCCAACTTGCACACCCGTTCACTCCCGCCCACATACATAATATCAAGTAACAAGCACATAATACACACAAGCAGGAAGAGTTATTCACCACCCCGCCACGGCTCTTCTTACAACGACGAGTAAGGAGAAATATAAAACTGAATGGAGATAAGTACATTAATATCCAACTTGCGCCTCTCTCCACACTCTATCCACGCAATATAAACAAGTAACAAATCCACTTACACGAATGCATGAAGGACCGAAGAGTTATTCACGACTTTTCATACCAGGTTGTGTAAGGAGAAAGGTAAAACTGAATGGAGATAAGTATTCTTAACATCCAACTTGCGCATCTGTATCCCTCTCGTTCCCCCCCCCCCCCCACACACACACACACACACACACACACACACACACACGATATAAGAAACTAACAAGCACACTTACACAGACACTAAAACGACATATGATAGTGACGGTGACAATGATGGTGATAGTGATAGTGACGATGCTTAACTCATTTCTATTCATATAAATTCGAGTCTCATTGAAACACAGGGAACTTCTCCAGCCTCTCTCTATCAAAGGATTCCTAAAAAACCGACATCCTGTTACTGTAACTTTTCTCTGTATCTTTCTCTTTTTTTTTTTTTTTAGATATTTAATGAAACTTGCAGCCCGGGATAATTTGGCTCTTCCTCCATGAGTGGTCTTGTTTGAAGGCGCCAGTGTTGCTTCCCCGTGCCCCACATCGCTGCGCTGCCCAACCCTCGCTTACACTCTGCTCTCCATTGTACTTTGCCTCCTCTCCCACATATTCTATCATTGTTATCATTATTTGTTATTGCAATTATATGTATAGTATTAAGCACTCAAATGTTTCGTGAAATTAGCTCTCTCTCTCTCTCTCTCTCTCTCTCTCTCTCTCTCTCTCTCTCTCTCTCTCTCTCTCTCTCTCTCTCTCTGTTGCGCCACGTAATCCCAACAATCTCATTCTTCCGGCGAATTACTTATGTATAATCTAATAATTTATCTTTATTTTCCCTTGGCACAACAATATTTTTAACACTTTCCTTGGCAAAGACCGCGTGGATAAGGACAGTGTTTAGTTTCGGCCACCAGTGCGCACTCTTCGTTCGTGTTGTACTATCCTTCGTCTCTTCGGATAACTTACTGCAGCACATCGCAATCCACTGTTTCTTCTTCCTTTGTGTTCATTTGTGTTGCCGCGGAGGAAAATGCCCTTGAACCAACCCGTGGCTTCCGGCTGAGAAACTCCAACCCCATCCGTCCTCCTCCTCCCTCCTTCAGATCCTCAGCGGCTTTACGCAACTATATTCAGAGTCTACTCGTACTTGTACGCACTGACTGGTCAATTAAAGCTGCTGTCAAGTTACATTCTTCTCTTCTCTGCTGTAGACTTCAATCACTATAGCTTCAATTGAACTTCACAAAGCCTATACTGTAAAATTATAAAAGAAAAAAAGTGCAGCATGATGACGGTGACGCTTAAACTGGAAGAGAGAGAGAGAGAGAGAGAGAGAGAGAGAGAGAGAGAGAGAGAGAGAGAGAGAGAGAGAGAGAGAGAGGTTCATTATTGCTTCCGGTATCAGCTTACTCCATTTATTGCTTGCCCTTCTGTTACCCTGCCTGCCTGCCGCGCGCGCGTGTGTGTGTGCATGTATTAGATGTGCGTGTACTAAATATAAAAGTAAGTGGTAAGAGAAGTAATACAAAAGAATAGAAGTGGGCACAGCAATGGAGAGAAGATGGCGGAGCAAGAGGCAATTGAAACATAAAGTGGTTTTAAACACAGGGAGAGGAAAACAACTAGAGGAGGCGATGAGATGTTTGAGGAAGGAGGTGGAGGGAGGGAGAGAGAGGAAGAGGGAGGAGAGGGAAGGAGCAAGAAGAGAGTGGAAGGCAAGAAGTGGAGAGAACGTGATGGTAGAAAGAAGGACGAAGAGAGAAAGAGAAAGAGGAATGGAGGGAGGGAGGGAGGGAGGGAGGACGATGGAGGTTTCATGGGGCATATTAAAGAAAAGAACAATTTGTGCAGACTGTCAAGTATCGCAGTGAGTGACTGAGTGAGTGAGAGAGTGGGGTGGACAGGGCTGGCCAGTGAGTGAGTGAGTTGGTGAAGTGTGTCAGTGAAGGAGTAAAGGAGGGAAGGGAATGAGGAAGAGGATGAGGGAGGGAGAATGGAGAAGGTTGGTCAGTAAACGAGCGAGTGAGTGAAGTGAATGAGTGAGTGAGTGAGTGAGAAAAGGTGTGAGGGTAAAGGAGTAAGGGATGAAGTGAGCGAGAATGAAGAAGGATGATCAGTGAGTGAGTGAGTGAGTGAGTGAGTGACTAAGGTAGTAAAGAAAGAAGTGAGTGCATCAGTCACTCAGTCAGACAGCTAATCAGTAAGAAAGACAAGCAGGGGAGTTTACACTATGCTGGGTGGGAATGGGAGGGGCTGGGTGGCTGGACTAGAGGGACTACCCATTACACGCGACGTCTTGCCTTCAACCGTTCAACCTTGGAAAAAATTTGCCAAGTCGTCACGTGGAGGGTGAGGCAGTGACCACCACCACCACCACCACCACCACCACCATCAACACTAGTGCCTCTTACACCGGGAAGAAAAATAGTGGAAGATTCCAATCAATACTAAGATGCTTCAGAACTTATTGAATGAAACGTGTCATATTTTGTAGACATATTACTTATACTTCTATTTGATGCTGGTACTAAAACGGATCATTATCTTTCAATATACTAACACTCGTTGCACTTTGTATGTTAATTTAACTTTTACTGAGTGTAGATACTTTAGTTAACGCAAACATTAGATTCCAATGCATAAAACTAACACTGATACTTAACCTGAGACATGATCTGTCACATAAAACTAAGTCATGGAGATGAGATACCGAAGATTTATAGGCAACGACTTTCATAGTTTTCATTTCGTTGGGTTTCATTAAGATTGCGTGTTAGGTAAGGCAAGATTGCTTTCTCAACGCCATCCCAGGCTGTAGTCCCCAGATCCCTCCTGCTATCTTCAAACTGTTATTTTTCCCTTCATATTTCCCAAAACTTTTATATTCCGTTCAGACTGCGACGTCACAACAGCCGCATCAGTAAAGAAGCAGCAGCACGCCCTTGCCACGCAGCTTCCTGCCCAGCAATGACGGGATCTGAAAGGCAGGAAGGCTAAAACAATTCTTACTGAAGCCATCATTGTGTCGAGCCCTTTGGCACAACTGCTTCTTAATGACCACGCGTCTTGTGGCAAATTTGCGTTATCTTCAATATGATTTTTTAAGTCGTGGAAGGAAAGTCTTTGTAGTGGGTGGAGTGGGCGGTGGAGGGCCGGGCGGCGGAGTGGGAGTATCAGGCTTCACGGGCAGTCACAAGGGCATCCCTCACACCCATCGCTCTCCCCCCATGCCTCCCTCCTCCATAATGGCTGCCTATCACAACCACCGCCACCACTACTATATCTCTTGCTGCTGCTGCTGCTGTTACTGCTGCTGCTACTATTACTATTACATCATCATAACTATTGGAATGGTTGCTAGTTATGCAACTACTATTGATCCATTGTTACCACTATTACAACTACTGTAATAATTATTATGCTGGTACTACTGCTGCTGTTGCTCCTACTATTACTACTATTATTACTGCTGCTGCTGCTGCTGCTGCTACTACTACTACTACTTCTACTACTACTACTACTATAACCACTACTACTGCTACAATTACGACTTAAAAAACCATCATCATCACAATTACCTCTACGACCGTGACTGCTACTGCTACTACTACTACTACTACTACTACTACTACTACTACTACTACTACTATTACTACTACTACTACTACTACTACTACTACTACTACTACTACCTCTACTGCTACGTTTCAGAGTACCACAGGCCGGGTCCATTCAGCCATTGACGACGAACAGAGACACGACTTAAAAGACTCCTTCCCTTCTTCCCTTATTCAGTGACGTCACGATCCTTCTTCTCTCTCTCTCTCTCTCTCTCTCTCTCTCTCTCTCTCTCTCTCTCTCTCTCTCTCTCTCTCTCTCCTAGGTGCCTTGCCCTTGCCGCTTGGTATCCTCCATCTCCCTCCCTCCTTCCCTCCCTCCCCCCACCTTCACCACTCATGCACGTCCTCACTCTACGAGTCTACGTCAATGACTCCAACGTAACTCTCTCTCTCTCTCTCTCTCTCTCTCTCTCTCTCTCTCTCTCTCTCTCTCTCTCTCTCTCTCTCTCTCTCTCTCTCTCTCTCTCTCTCCCCTCAGCCTGCTCCTCTTCCTCCTGCTATCATCACCTTGCTAGTGTTTGTGTGCTTGACTCATGGGGAGATGCTTTCCTCCTCCACAGCTGCTCCTCCTCCCTTCCCTTCCCCCTTACAGTTGCTGGGCGAAGGTGCGAGTCCTCTAACGATGCCGCCCCTTGGTTGAGACGCCCTTTGTCCCGTGTTGCCAGGTGAGAGGACGTGCCGTGAGGTGAGGCGTGTCTGAAGGAGGAGTGAGTGCCGACAGACAGGAAGGAGGACCAGGGGATGTGAGGGGAGTGGTCTCTGAGTCAACCTCTTAGGACAAGGTTACCGAGGTGGGTGTTTCCTGTAGCGAGGGGACTGGCAAAGGGGCTGAAATGGTCAGTAGGAGGAGGGGGCAAGGCCAAGGGAGGAGCTAGTGTGTGGAAATGGTGACTTGCTGTGCTGGAGAGTTCTAATGATGGTGTGGTGGTGGCGGTGAGGAAGGAAGGAAGGAAGGAAGGAAGGAAGGAAGGAAGGAAGGAGGGAAGGAAGGAAGGAAGGAAGGAATGAGGGTGGGATGGGAGAGATGGATGGAGAGATGAGAAGGAAGGACAGTATCAAGAATGGAAGAAATGGAAGGCGGCAGGGAGGCAGGAAAGGAACAAAGGGAGGGAATAAAGGATGGATGGATAAACAGGAGGGAATTAAAGATGGTGGAAGAAAGGCAGTGATGAAAGAAATGAGGGTTGGAGGGATGGATGGAGGAATTTACGAATAAGGGAAAAAGGGACGGAAGGAAGGAGAGGAGATGGAAGGAAGGAGGGTGGAAGGAGGAATTTATGGAAGGATACATGGAGCGAGGGACGAAGAAGGAAGGATACGAGGAGGAGAGGCAAAATACGCGGCATCTTTTACACCCATCGTTCTCTCTCTCTCTCTCTCTCTCTCTCTCTCTCTCTCTCTCTCTCTCTCTCTCTCTCTCTCTCTCTCTCTCTCTCTCTCTCTCACAAACCACCAATGCTGCTCACCACGTCCCCGCCTCTCAAGGTTCCGCGGACGATCATCACTCCTCTAAAACACAGCGAGGCGAAGTAAACCAAACAGCGCAGCAAGTCTTAGGAGCTACATGAAAAGAAGTGCCGATCAATAAACATCCTGCAAAGTATTATTACGAGGAATTGAGTTAAAAGTCAACACCCTCACAGCACCACTTTTCAGGACCTTCAAGGGTGGAGTATCAGGTGACCCCCTTGATTAAAAAACGTGAGTGAAGCTTCCTTATGATCTTGCTCCTACTGCTGCATTAGATGGCGCCGCATTAATTGGCCTGCTTCCTTATCATCATCACCTACCGCTTGTTTGCCTATCTGCCGCCCATGTAGGTACGAGAGCAAGAGCGAGAGAGCGAGAGCGAGAGAGAGAGAGAGAGAGAGAGAGAGAGAGAGAGAGAGAGAGAGAGAGAGAGAGAGAGACCTACTTCCTCCTAGAATTTCCTCTACCCTGTCAAAATACAAACTCCCAAACACTCAGCGGATCAGAATACAATCCCGCGAACCCCGATAGCAAGAGAAGTGGAAGAAGAGCAGCAGGTGACCAAAACACGAACACTAGTGAGCTACGAGTACTGAGACGTAACCAGTGGCGGCCCCAGTAGCCAGGAAGTAAGCAACGGCACCCTCAAGTACTCGTGGGTACAGGGAAGGCACCAGCAGCTCCTCCACTTAACTGAAGCAAACCCGTCAAGGGTCGCTAACGCCGCTGCTTACTGCACCCCGCCGCGCTTGCCTGTGATGTCTCAATTTAAGACAACCATCTATCTCCTCCTCCTCTTCATCCTCCCTCACCACCTCACCCCGCCCCCTCACTCTATTCTCCCCTCGCGGCAAACAAACCGGCTAAGACTACGGGCTGCTTGCAATCATATCAATCAGAAGAGCCCGCGAGGATAATGGTATGAAACAACTCACAACACTCTCTCTCTCTCTCTCTCTCTCTCTCTCTCTCTCTCTCTCTCTCTCTCTCTCTGCGTCCTCCCGCCCTCCTGTTCCCTCGTAAATCTGCCGCTTGTTTACTCAAGTTTGCGTGAGCCGAGGAGAGTCGAGCTGAGCCGTTCCTCAAGACGCGGCACGTTCCTCGAGACGAAGAAAGAATGGCGGAGCTCCACTGCGAGAACGACAGTGGGGAGAAGGGAGGAGACATCACCATCCCTTTAGTCCATTGTTCGTCATATTTCATTTTATAATTATTTCTCACTGGTGCGATTTTTTTTTTTTTTTCATCCACATCCATCAACTTTTTTGTCTTTTCTTTACCAATGCCCTAAAAACCCTAGCCTTCTTCCTGTTCCTCCTCCTCCTCCTGCAAGTCCTCCTCTCTTCCCTATGCTCTAGTAACCATAGCCCCCCTCCTCCTCCTCCTCCTCCTCCTCCTCCTATCTTCCCTATGCTCTATCAACTATATTCCTCCTCCTCATCATACTCCTCCCCCTCCTCTCCTACTCAAGCTCTAGTATCCACAGTCTACATCGCCACACGTTTCGATATCACGGGAATTACGAGATAAGAAGGTCAGAGGGCAACAATGGGTGGTGGTTTAGGGTACGCACGCATACACAGCTCAAGGTCTACCGCTGTGTCTCCACGTGTGTGAGGCCAATGCCCGCCAGGCCCGACTTCAGCCACGCCAACCCGAGCCGAGGTGTGTATGAGAGAGAGAGAGAGAGAGAGAGAGAGAGAGAGAGAGAGAGAGAGAGAGAGAGAGAGAGAGAGAGAGAGAGAGAGAGAGAGAGAGAGAGAGAGAGAGAGAGAGAGAGAGAGAGAGAGAGAGAGAGAGAGAGAGAGAGAGAGAGAGAGAGAGAGAGTACCAATAACACTGAAAACTATTACTACTACCACTACCCCTACCATTACTACTACTACTATTACTGCTTCTACAACAATTACTGCTACTACTCCTACCACTCCTGCTACTACTACCATCCCTACCACTACTACTAGCAACTGTCTCACCAAGAACTAACCAAACCACCACCAACACCACCAGCACCACCACCACCACCACCACCTCTCAACCTTGAACGCACAGACAGACAGAAGAACCTCTCCAAACACCACCACCACCACCTCCTCCTCCACTTCCTCCTTAAAACACACTCCATCCCTCACCAAACCCTTCTCTATTCACCCACGCAATCCCTCCTCCTCCACTCACTCTCCTACATACTCATACATCCGCACCTTCTCTCCCACAGCAGCACGATACCTAAGCCAACAGACACCTTCGCGAGGGAGGGTACGGAGGGCGATTGGAAGCTGCCGGGCACTGATGGGTCGAAGAGGACACGGGTTATTTGAGAGGAGAGGGGGACTGATGAGTGAATGGAAGAATATAGAAGGCAATCAGGGAAGATAGCGCTGGGACGGCAAGGGGGGATTATTAATAGTAGTGAAGAAGTGTCTGAAAATACAATGAAGAAAGTCACACAAAGAGAGAAAGAGAAGAGAGGGAGAGGGAGAGGGGAGGAGAGAAAAGAGTACTCGTAAGTGAACTGTAAGTCGAACAAACGGACGAATTCTTGAAAGTACTTGTAAAGGAGCACGGAGATTGTAAAGCGGCCATTATTTTGTTGCTTGTAAGAGAGAGAGAGAGAGAGAGAGAGAGAGAGAGAGAGAGAGAGAGAGAGAGAGAGAGAGAGAGAGAGAGAGAGAGAGAGAGAGAGAGAGAGAGAGAGAGAGAGAGAGACACACACACTATAAACCTATCATCCAGCCTATCCACAGCACCGCCATCCCTAACGACCTAACGACCCCCAACAAACACCCTCAGAACACAAGCCCGGGGAGATAAGGAGATACCACGCCGATAAAGAGATAATACGACACAACCTGAGGGAGCTGAGGTGGCGTGTCTCCTTCTGCTGCTCCTCGACTTGCGCTGATAATGAGAACTACCTGGTGACATCATAGGCCTGGGTGTGTGTGTGTGTGTGTGTGTGTGTGTGTGTGTGTGTGTGTGTGTGTGTGTGTGTGTGTGTGTGTGTGTGTGTGTGTACGACGACAACCATGGTGGTGATGACTGTTGGTTATGTTACTCTCTCTCTCTCTCTCTCTCTCTCTCTCTCTCTCTCTCTCTCTCTCTCTCTCTCTCTCTCTCTCTCTCTCTCTCTCTCACACACACACACAAAGAAAACAGAGAGAGAGAGAGAGAGAGAGAGAGAGAGAGAGAGAGAGAGAGAGAGAGAGAGAGAGAGAGAGAGAGAGAGAGAGAGAGAGAGAGAGAGAGAGAGAGAGAGAGAGCAGAGCGGCAGTGAGTGGTCACGGGAAGGGGAGAGGGAGAGGGACGGAGAGGGCACGTGAGCATCAAGTACAATAGACCAATAAAGTGACATCCCCCTCTCCCTCTCACTCTCTTCCCTCTCCCTCTCCCTCTCCAGCACACGCTCCACAAAGACCCCAAGATGTCGCCTCAATGAGAAAATTCACCGCTGGGTAAAGTGATGGTGGTAGCAGTAGTAGTAGTAGTGGTGGTGGTGGTGGTGATGGTGACAGTAGTAGTAGTAGTAGTAGTAGTAGTAATATCTCTCTCTCTCTCTCTCTCTCTCTCTCTCTCTCTCTCTCTCTCTCTCTCTCTCTCTCTCTCTCTCTCTCTCATCTGTTCAGCTTCCGGCACTTGAAAGAGAGACCACTTTTTTTCCCTGCTGTCTTTCCTTCTTCTGTTTTCCTTTCAACCACCATCACCACCACCACCACCACCACCACCACCACTGCCGCCGCCACGCTTCAAGCATCATCTTAACGACTCACTCACGGCAACCACCACGACCTCCTTAACCGCACGAGTCTGCACCGGAGTTCGTAATAAAAAGAGAAAATGGCGCAAAAAATATATAAAATGATGCAAAAAAATACGGAGCAGATAAATATTCCAGACACAAGCTCGCGGGAATTCCAGGTTAAAAGGGAAGAATAAAAGAGCGAAGTTGAAATTACAAAACACGGAGGGAATGGACTGTAAATTAGGGCGGGGACGGGGGAGGGAGTGAGCAGGTCATGAGGAGAGTAAGGGGGACATGGGAGGTAGGAAGGAAGGGAAGGAAGGGAGGGGAGGGGAGGGGAGGGGAGGGGAGGGGAGGGGAGGGGAAGGGAAGGATTGGGGGTGGGGTGTTCGTGAAAAGGAGTGATGAAGGGGGAAGGAAACTGGGTCGGGGAAATAAAAATGGTAAAAGTGCCAACATGAAAGGAGTCTGGGAGGAAATGATGTGAGGTGGGAATGTTCTGCCTGCAGTGATAAGAGGTGAGGTGAGGTGAGGTGAGGTGAGGTGAAGTTAGGTTACGTTAGGTTTTGTGAGGCGAGGTGTGGTGAGGTGAGATTAGGTTACGTTAGGTTTGTTGAGGTTAGGTAAGATGAGGTTAGATGAGGTTAGGTTAGGTTAGGTTTGGTGAGGTGAGGTGAGGTGAGGTGAGTTTAGATGAGGTTAAGTTAGGTGAGGTAATATTACAAGGCATTCAGCGGCATGGATGAGGAGTGTGTAAGGTGAATTTAGTGCAAGAAATACCGTTATGGACAGAAGCTGAGTAACCTTCTCCACTTATTTTCCACTGCGTTTTGCTTTTTCCCTTAATGCTGCGTCCCCTGACCTGCTGGCGATATCCTTACAAAACCTGACATCTTATTAATCTTTAGCACGGCCCTCCAGATTGATGGGAACAGTGGAAGCTTGTGTGGCAAGTTATTCGACTTCTGACCGTGACTGTACATGTGTGACTCTGAATGGAACCTTGAGGTCGAAAATTTAGCATCCATAATTATGTTCCCAGTACTTATAAATTTGCCGAGCACCGTGCTTGTTATTTCCTTGAGAGTTAAACGAAGAGTTGTAGAGTAACTTTTCGTCTTCATAAGTAATTCAAGGAGTGATTTTTTTTTATCTAGAGGTTAAATCTGACAATAAACATATGATAACGAAATAATTCTATAACATTAAACCTATACACTACTAACTTCTGCAGCGCCAGCAAATGAAAGTGCATAAAGTTTTGGTACCCAGGGCGAGGCTATCCAGCATTACCGTTACTTACTAAAGCCGATTTCACAGTTGCTTCCTATTGTTGTGATCGTTCCCGGTGAGTGGCGATCTCCACCACCAACACAAAATCAGTGCTTCGTTTCGTTATGATCAGGTTGGGGATTTACGAAACCACGAAAACAACGACAGTGAAACAGCATCTACGTGTTGGTAATGTCAGTTGGCTTTTGGTTAAGGTCATTACCAACAACTTTGAAATCAGGCAGTGCACACTGGTGGCCAAGATTTCTAGGCGTGTGGGGGCTCGGCGTGTGCAGGAAGGCAGGGAAGTGGGCGAAAGGGGAAGAGCAGGAGTCCATAGTAAGTCTTCAATTAACAATTGTGTTACGAGGAATGACCCGATGAAACCCACAAGGCGAGACGACTGAAGGCAGCGGCCGGGCACGGCGGAGCGGACCGAGGAGGAGGAGGAGGAGGAGGAGGAGGAGGAGTCGATTTGCTAAGTGTGTGATGTGACCACCAAGAAAAGTTTACATAACGTTGTGTGTGTGTGTGTGTGTGTGTGTGTGTGTGTGTGTGTGTGTGTGTGTGTGTGTGTGTGTGATGTTAGTAGTAGTAGCAGTAGTAGTAGTAGTAGTAGTAGTAGTAGTAGTAGTAGTAGTAGTAGTAGTAGTAGTAGTAGTAGTAGTAGTAGTAGTAGTAGTAGTAGTAGTAGTAGTAGTACAGCTAGTAGTAGTAGTAGTAGTAATAGTAGTAGTAGTAGTAGTAGTAGTAGTAATAGTAGTGGTGGTGGTGGTGGTGGTGGTGGTGGCAGCAGCAGTAGCAATAGTGTAGTAAGTGGTAGCAGTAGAAGGAGCGGAGGATTAGTGTTTCAATTCTTATTAATTTTTATGACTGACGATCCAACATTCTTTTGCCATCAGTGACCTTGGGGCCTCCTTCCCTACCTCCCTCCCTCCCTCCTTCCTGATTCCCTTGCCATGCCGGTTGTGGCGGTGCGTGATGCCGCCTCCACCACCGCCGGCGCCAACAGCAGCAACAACAACAAAAACATCAACAACAACAACTCATATTTCCTCCTAACCTGCGTAGCTCTAGGATTCCTTTACCTTCTTTCTTCTCCTCATCCTCCTCCTTCCTAGACGCGCAGTAACCTTCATCCTCCCCTCCTCCTCCTCCTCGTCCTCCTCCTCCTCCTATCCTCTCTTCTCAACACCTCCACCCTAATTCAACCCTCTCCCATCCTGAAGACAACCGTGGCTCCCCCTTCTCTTCCCTCCCTCCTCCCCTCAGACCCAGCTCATCTTTTCCATCTAATCCACACTTTACATCCACGCTCCTCCTCCACTACGGCTTTCATCCACTCCATCAAGCGACCTCATATTGGCGTTTTGTATTCCAATCATCGGCCGTTTATCAGAAGACTGTGTGTGTGTGTGTGTGTGTGTGTGTGTGTGTGTGTGTGTGTGTGTAATGACTGTTAGGTTAGGTGACAAGTTGAATGGTACATGATGTTTGAAGTGGTGATAGTGATGATGGTGACAGCCGCCGGATTACGCGTGATGAGGCTAAATCCTTAAACACACACACATTCCCTTGGGCGCCGTCACTGCCACTCAGGCCCCGATGATACTCGTAGGTTTGAGGTGGAGGTGCGGAGTCTTCCCTTCTCCCTTGCCTTCCTACCACGTCAGTCGGTACTCCCCTTGTTCCACCCCGCCCCACCTCGCCCCGCCCCTCAAGGCTAGCAACACATTGACTTGCGTGGCTTAGACCTGCAACGAGGCTTGACTGTGAATAGACAAGGTGAGGGCCAGCCAGCTACTACTAGTCAGTCAGCCAGCTAGTGAGATTGCTACCTGGACACAAGGAAACACAAGGGACGAGCAATGCAAACCAGTCAGTGCGTCAACTTGAAGTCAACACATAAAGCTTTGAGCCGGTCAGTTAGTCAGTCAGTCAGTACGCCAGGCGATCAACAGAGCTCAGTTATATTCTAGAGAGAGAGAGAGAGAGAGAGAGAGAGAGAGAGAGAGAGAGAGAGAGAGAGAGAGAGAGAGAGAGAGAGAGAGAGAAACTCACTCTGATCAGTTAATTTGCCAACTAGTCAGTCGATCGATTAGTGGGATTAGTGAAACTCTATACACTCCCGTTAGTCAGTTAGCCGGCCAATCAGTCAATCAGTCAATCAGTCAACCAGTGAAAAATTAATGAAACCATACAAACTGTCCCGTCAGCCGGTCAGCAAACGAGTTAATCAATCAGCCAATCTGCCAGTCAGTCAGTCAGTCCGTCATTCCACTCACCGGGCAGTACAAAACACTTAGACAAAACACAATGACAGTCACAAATCGCACCCTCC
Organism: Scylla paramamosain; assembly: GCF_035594125.1. Taxonomy (NCBI): domain Eukaryota; kingdom Metazoa; phylum Arthropoda; class Malacostraca; order Decapoda; family Portunidae; genus Scylla; species Scylla paramamosain. The sequence goes on along the minus strand of NC_087153.1, from coordinate 31,063,820 downwards.
AGATCGGAAAAGAGTACCATATCCACCCCCTCCCCCCGTCAGTCAGTACGGCAAGTCAATCAGGCGATCAGGAAGCAAACACACAGCCCATCAATCCGTCACGTCAGTCACACCGCATACCATTCACTTAGTAGACGACCGATCCTTCCTCCCTCCCTCCTTCCCTCGGTCCCTCCCTGGTCCTTCCCTCCTCCTCCTCCTCCTCCTTCTCCTCCTCCTGTCAGTCACTTTAGGTAACCTCTTCTTAAGTCTCGACTCGATCCGATCCGATCCGACCCAACCCGACAAGACCCGACTGGACCCGACAGGACCCGATAAGCCCCGACTCTGGCTGGCTGCAGTAAGGAGGAAACCCAGGTCTGAAAGGCGTGATACTGAATCTCTCTCTCTCTCTCTCTCTCTCTCTCTCTCTTGAAAAGTATGAAAAATAGTGAGCAAAAGGAAAGTGGAGGAATTGAGAGAGAGAGAGAGAGAGAGAGAGAGAGAGAGAGAGAGAGAGAGAGAGAGAGAGAGAGAGAGAGAGAGAGAGAGAGAGAGAGAGAGATGCAGATCACCTAGTACTGGCGCCACTGCCAATTACAAAACAACATTCTCCTCATACTACCTTCCTAACCCTTCCTTCCTTCTTTCCTTCCGGTGTTACGGCGGGAAGACTCGTAGAAATTCATTGACTACTAAGATGACGCCTCATTCACACGCAGGAATTGACGGTCGCTGGATTTACTCGTACTTATTTCCCTAACAATTTCTATTTATTTATTTTATCTATTTATTTATTCTTTTTTAAGGCAAATACATTTATCTTGCTTGGTTAGTCACACACACTGAATCTTCCCGCAACTCCCCCTCTCCTTAAATACTTACTGGGAATCCCTGAGCTATCACCTCACACCTTACCGCCCACCTGCCTTGAAGACCTCCCCGGGGAAATTTTGTTGTTGTAGCTGTTATTGCTGGTGGTGATGGTAATGGTGTGTGTGTGTGTGTGTGTGTGTGTGTGTGTGTGTGTGTGTGTGTGTGTGTGTGTGTGTGTGTGTGTGTGTGTGTGTGTGAGAGAGAGAGAGAGAGAGAGAGAGAGAGAGAGAGAGAGAGAGAGAGAGAGAGAGAGAGAGAGAGAGAGAGAGAGAGAGAGAGAGAGAGAGAGAGAGAGAGAGAGAGAGAGGCGTTGGTGGAGAACTGTTGTACCCTTCCTCCCTCCTGGCAGCTCCCCCTTCCCCCTAATCACAAGAGAGGGCGTACCTTCCCCCGCACAGCGCAGCCTGCAGCATCCTAAACACAGACGCACACTCCATACTAAGTGCGGTTGGTCACTGCTGCTGTTCCCTCAGCCTCCTCCTTCCCTTCAACTACATTCTACCTTATAATTACCCTCTAACTACCCTTTATTATTACCACCGAAATCACTGTACTAGTTTTCTCTTCCTCTTCCTTCTCATACTTATCATAATTATACCTCTCAGCTTCATACTTTCACAGATGCCTCCTCGTCTTCATTTTCTTCCCTCCTCCTCCTTCTCCTCCAGCTGCTATGCATCACACCTTAAGCACTATTACGCAGAAAGGCAAGGTCTCTGCGTCGCTTATTAGGCCAGCAAGAAGCTGCCGCCGCGAGGAAAGAGGGAGGGCGTGGTGGCGGGGGAGGGTGAGGCCAGCTGGGAGGCCGAGGAAAACACGCATCAGCCGTCAGAATGTTTGTGGTGACGAGCCAGGCATCATCTGCTGACATGGTGACAGCGGTGATGAGAGTGTTAATGTTTATGGTGAAAACACGCCAATGGATAAAACTCTCGCCGCAACAGATGTTATGAAGCATCACCGTGCTGGAAGAAGATTTACATCTAAATGGTAAAGACATTTAAGACATTTCAATATAAAAGTGTTGGGGCAGAGGTGCAGTGGTTAACGAGGCAAGTGCTGCACAAGACACCAAGGGACGCCACAACGCAGGGCTAACAGTGGGCGAGCGCTCCGCCGACTGGCTGCTGGATGAACAATGACTTTCAATCCATCAATTTTTAATCAATCATTTTTGACGCCACTATAAAGTCACACGGCACTGCTGGTTTTTAAAGGGAAAAATCACCTTCAACTACGAATAAAATACTGCCAAATCCTGCCCGTGATGGCCATGCCTCGCCCAGCCACCAGCACCACCACGCGGTGTCGTGGTGGTGGCCCAGCATTATACAGTGATATTCCCTTGCCGGCAGAGCTCACAGCGCAGGGTAGCAAATCCTGAGATCCTCGAACACACATCCTGCACCACTGAATGCGCGTACACACACACACACACACACACACACACACACACACACACACACACACACACACACACACACACACTAATGACACCCTGGTCTCCTGCCTCCCTCGGGCATCATCTTTATGACTGATGGCTGCATACACATTTTCCAGCTGACTAATATTTTTTCCAGGCAATCTGTTTCTGCTCTTCCCGTGGCGAGGCAGAGAGGCCATTAGGATTTTTCTTTTTACTGTTATTTTTTCCTGGCGTGTCTTTCTGTCCTTCAACTTTCACGGCAATATCATGCACGCAATACTGCTTTTCTTGGAGGTATGGCCAGAAGCACCAGGCCACTTGCCCTCTGGTGTCGCCGTGCCTATCAGTGCAACATCACTGCCGCACCTACAGCTGATCTCCAACCATCCAGTTGTCCACAACTTCACGTTCTTTACACCATACACGCTTCTTATACAATGTAAACCAAATTATTTCAACTCTGATTCATTTTCTTTTCTAATATTAGTTCTGTAATCGAAAAACTTTCTTATTACCTCTGTTATGTTAGAAAATATCCTTCTGTAACAAAAGCGCATCAAACTTATGCAGCCTCTTGGAGTGAGTGCTGCATGTAGAATCACCTCTTAAGAGCGTCGGCACACTTTTCAGCGCCTTCACATTCTTTCCCATGGAAATTTGGCGCAAGGACAGCGCGTGCACCGAATTCATGATGTGTTCGTTCAAACGGTGGTGTGGTGTGTGCTGCAGAGCAGTGGTGCTGGACAAACAGAGGACCAGTTCCTTCCTTCCTGGATGACGAACGAGTTCACACCGTACCGAGCAGTAAAACCTGCCTCCTGCCGGGCGTGCTGGGCGGCCTGCAAAGTGCAAGGGTGCGGGGTGCACCACCTCATTGTGCCCGCCTCCCGCCGCCACTCACTGCAACGGTTTCATGAAGTTACGAGCCAATAAAAACCAGTAAACACAACTATTCCTCGCGTAAACTTTCAAGCAGCAAACATCATCATGGCATATTACAAAGGCGGAGGGTTCAAGGAAGTCTTCTCCCAAACACTTCAGTAAGTCAATGGACATGCAGGCATGAGTAGTGACAAAGAAGTGGTATGAGGCGGCCTTGACGTGACGCACCACCCCGCCCCTTGGTTGCCTGCACGCACAATTCACCCGTGTCTGGGCCAACGCGGCGCTCCATAAGTCACCGAACTCCACCTTGCAGCCCGGCAAGGTGTTGGTCTCGCCGTCACGTTCTCCTCGTCGCTCAGTTTTTCAATTTTTACATAATAAGTTCTCAACCAATACCCTGGCACTGCTACAAGATGAGGAACCGCCATCTTCACTGTCCTACACCTCTGCCGACAAATTAGAGCCTTATAACAGTGTCGAAAAGTGCAACGGCTTTGCTGCTATTTGACTTCCTCTATTTTTTACGTTAACACTGAAAACTAAATAATGAAGACATCATGACGTCACAGACACCCTCCACCATTTCAAACCCACACACCTTCAGCTAGAGAGACCTCGTGCCCTGCTGGCCTTGGTCTTACAGAGCTACTCCACGTAACATGAAGACAGCTACTATTTCAAAACGTGAGGCCTATTCGTTCCCAGCGCCAACTCCTCCCTCCTTGTGTTCTGAACGAGCCGATCAAACCAGTTCTTTCCGGCTCACAGCGTCCCTCTGCCTCCCTCTCGTGACAGAAATTTATTCCATGACCACACGCCTTCACGACCTTCACTTCCTGAGGCCGCACTGCCTCACTTTATCAGGCAATGCACCGTCTCACTTTACTAAACACTCCTCCCTTGTGGCCACACCGCATCCATCTCCGTCCAAGCCACACAAGACGCAAGCCACCAGTTCTTAATGACGATCCACTCCACTACCACTACAAAAACAACTCCCTCCCATTAATAACCACACTCGTACATCACACTTCTATTCAATAACTCGGATCTCTCGCACCACAAACACTGCACATGCGATACAACACCATGTCACACGCACACACACACACACACACACACACACACACACACACACACACACACACACACACACACACACACACACACACACAGATTACAGGGTGAAGTCACAGCTCGTCCTCCTCTGCGGTGTGAGACAAGCCAAGAGAAGACTCTGGTGTTTAAAAACCAGCTTGTTTAGAAAAATGCTTTATATATTTATACTTATCCAGAGATGTTTACGTTTGCTTGCTGCTGTTGCTCTTGTTTTTGTAGAGCGTGAGTGAGGGTGTAGGAGAGAGAGAGAGAGAGAGAGAGAGAGAGAGAGAGAGAGAGAGAGAGAGAGAGAGAGAGAGAGAGAGAGAGAGAGAGAGAGAGAGAGAGAGAGAGAGAGAGAGAGAGAGAGAGAGAGAGAGACGGTCAGACAAGCAGAAAAACAAACAAACAAACAAACAAACAAACAAACAAACAAACAAACAAACAAACAAACAAACAAACAAACAAACAAACAGACAGACAGACAGACAGACAGACAGACAGACAGACAGACAGACAGACAGACAGACAGACAGACAGACAGACAGACTGACTGACTGACTGACTGACTGACTGACTGACTGACTGACTGACTGACTGACTGACTGACTGACTGACTGACTGACTGACTGACTGACTGAATGACTGACTGACTGACTGACTAACCGAGACAGACAGACAGAGAAAGCTTTGTTCCTGTGGAGTCTACTCCCACGACACACACACACACACACACACACACACCCGAGAAGAGAGAGAGAGAGAGAGAGAGAGAGAGAGAGAGAGAGAGAGAGAGAGAGAGAGAGAGAGAGAGAGAGAGAGAGAGAGAGAGAGAGAGAGAGAGAGAGAGAGAGAGAGAGAGAGAGAGAGAGAGAGAGAGAGAGAGAGAGAGACTGTGGGAAGGTGTGAAGGAGAGGTCGGAATAGAGTCGTCAGGGAATCAGAAGAGTCGAGGAGGGGGAGGGGGCGGGGAAGGGCAATGATGGGAGAGGGAGAGGATTGTCAGAAGAAACCGGGGAGAGCTTAATGAAGAGAGGTAATGACGGGAAGAAAAATAAAGAGGTTCCTGCGGTCAGAAGGTTATCACAGGGCAGACTACACCGGCAGCAGGCAAGGCAATGGGGAAGGAAGGGCGCCGGACAACCGGATCTTGTGTGTCCCAAGAGGCGCCGACCTTGACCACTGTCAGGTAGCCAGTCCCAGTTGCAGCGGTGATAGAGGGAAGGCAGGGGGACTTCAATACAAGGCACGACACACAGTTATGTAGATGTAGTAGTTAGTGTCTTTGGTCCTTGGTGCAAATCAGGTTGGGCAAGGTAGGGGAATGCGGGGGTTAGTTAAGCATTACATATTCAAACTTAGGAGGCGACAGAGAAACTAAACTCTCGTTCTAAATAAACAACAAACGAGCACAAACAGGAAGACAGATAGGCATGTACACACACACACACACACACACACACACACACACACACACACACACACACACACACACACACACACACACACACACACACACACACACAAACAAACAGCGTCGGTTCATTACTATACACCTGCCCGCACCACGTTCATATCAGGGACTTGGCGCGCCGCGCGCCACCCCTTGTGCCCTTCAGTGCCCAAGCGACTTAAGTATGAGCCTCAGCCTTGCACCACACACGTACACCAATCCCTCCTGCTCCTCCTGCTCCTCCTGCTCCTCCTCCTCCACCTCCTCCTCCTCCCACCAACAACATTACTCCAACTACTACTACGAGTACTACTACTACTGCTACTACTGGTTAGGTTGTTCTTTAATTAAGAGGACAATAAAAGCATAGTAATTGTTCATGAGTGAGGTGATGTTTTACGAGGAATATGTCAATGAACATTTCCGAGAATGTGTGGCCATGATTTCATGAATCCATGCGGTTGGTGGTGGTGGTTGTCCATTATTCATATAACGACTGTCCTTAAGAAAACACTATGTTTTTTGTTTATTTTTTTCAATCACTCAGTGATCCACTTTTCTGGTCATTAACACTATTTTTTTAGGCATTTAGCAATACTCTGAAATATTTTATGCTCATTAAAAGTTTTGATTGGGTATAAAACCCAGCTAATTACTGTAAACATTTCGGAATTAGAGTTCTTTGGACACCCAAGCTCATAATTTTGGAATGTCTTCGAGCCAACAATCCGTCTTTTACAAAACCTTAGGGACAGACTCTTCCCTTGAGAAACTTTAAGGAGCCCCACACACATCACTGCCTTGGCACTACACAGATATCATCACTTTGGAATCACACACATTATCTTAGAACCAATCATGTATCACTGTCTTAGAATCACGTAGACGAGTATCAGTACTTTAGAATCAAACAAGTACTATTACCACAGAATCAAATGCGAATTACTGTCTTAAAATCAAACACGTACCATTACATTGGAATCAACCATGTACCACTGCAATGCACTGTGAACTATCTACGTAAGGCGAGGGGAGGCTAGACGGGGAAGGCGGCGTGAGGAAATGACTGATGTGAAATAACTGACTTACTGACTAACTGATTCAATGATTGATGAACTCATATGAATATTTATAGTTGATATTTTTTCAAGTTATTCTTCTGTTTTCATTCATCACAACTTTGATGTGTTTAATTTGTTGTACTGACTGAACGTATATTCTTGTTCGTGACTGTAATTACTTACTTTGATTACTTACTGTGTAAGTAATCAATTCTGAGCACTCTCGGCTATGAATTATCTTTGTGTTGTTGGCGCGCATATCACAAGATTAAAATCACAAACGTTAATTGAAAGCATTCATATAAAACGGAGGGAATTAAATATAATCATTACCATAGCGCGGGATAAGACACAATAAAAAGTGCAATTACAAATGAAAACAGGTAACAAAGAGATAACCATTTACATCATGAAGAAGGGGAGGAAATGAAGGGAGATGCGCCAGGGTGGTTCACTAAATGACAGGAAGAGTACCTGTGGCATAACCTGACGTCACAGCAGACGCAGAGCCTTCATCCAGGTGACGAATCACAAAACGTTACGGGTGCACAAGATCCTCATTTCCTACAGATGTGAATGCGACAAAATAAAGAATCACATCCAAAGGACTAAATAAAAAGATAAAATGTTAAAATAAAATCTGAAGCAAATAAAATAAGAAACTGGTAACTAAAACAATCGAACTTTCCAACCCTCCATATACGGACAGAGGCGACGAATTATTCAATGCGGCTTAACGTTAGAGGGACGTAAACACAGGGGACTTCAAAACAAACCTTCATCTCTAAACAAAACCAAAGTAAATATAATAGAAGCAGGAACCCCTAAGAGACATACAGTGCCCAACGGTGAGAAGTTAAGGAAAGACTGAAGGAATAACTCCCCTCTTCCCAGGCGGCAGGAGAAAGACGGTGCTTACGTCAGTTCCCCACACTGGCTCACCCAACCTGAATGTGCTGCCTGAGGGACCACGGAGTCACTATACTGGGGGTGGATGGAGGGGGCGAGAGAGAGAGAGAGAGAGAGAGAGAGAGAGAGAGAGAGAGAGAGAGAGAGAGAGAGAGAGAGAGAGAGAGAGAGAGAGAGAGAGAGAGAGAGAGAGAGAGAGAGAGAGAGAGAGAGAGAGAGAGAGAGAGAGCACAGGTATCATCATAACCACAAAGCACTGGCTCCCTGATATCCTAATTGCCACACGAACACGCAAATAGGAGACAAATACCACGTCCACACCCACTTTCAAAATTTTTATCTGGCCTTTAATCTGGACACCCACGCCAGTAACACTCAGTGGTTGATGAGCGAGAGGGGAGAGTGGTGCCACGCCGTCTCGCTGATATCTAATTCTTCTTCATGACGCGGGAATATGGTGACAGGAGACAGGAGGTGGCATCTGAGCAACGAATTACCTGAGCCTTTGCTGGTGACAGTATGGCACTCTTTACTTCATCTGAGAGGCACTACACACTTTCATTAATAATAAAGCTACAGGTACTAAAACTCTGAGTTATTCGATCTCTCCTGTTGAGGTTCGTGCTGTCTTTCGAAAATTATGCCTTAAACTTGCTCCAAACAAATTTTTAAGCCTGAAAAAAAAAGCCATAGCTGCCATTAAATTCCCCAGCCTATGACTTGAATTGCTCTAAGAGAAAAAGTATCAAAACACTGCCGAAAATTAATTGGCTTTTCTCTCGGATCTTTTCTCCTGATTCTTTTGTTGGGGAGTGCCATTAAAAATAGGATCTTTTATTACTTTCCTTCTCTTGACCGCTCTCTCTAACGCATAACAATTACATAAGGAAAACAGGATCAGCGCAAACTACTCCTTGTTGTATCCATGAGACTGGTGTGCCCTATTCCCCCGCAGCTCGCAGCACCAGAATACTGTTCACATCACTGTCCATGCCTCATTCAATTAGGACAGCAATTGCACAGTTCAGGACTTCCACCAATAATTTCCTCACAGAGACTCACGTGGACTTCTTTGCTTTGGGATTCGGAAGTCTTGCCTTAATGATTTACGGTTACTTTATTCCTGCACTGCATATCTACATTCCTTCCCTAGCCACCATGCATGCCTCTGTGCTCCCTGCTTGCTGCGATGGACACAGCTGCAGGATGGTGCCTCTAACTTCCGCCACAGCTCACCTGCACCACCTGGCCGCCACCGACACCCCAGACCAGCCCCGTGTATTGTGCTGGGCGCTGCGCATCCATTCACCTTTACAACCATGACAGCTCCGTGGACACAAACCAGCCAGTCTGCCCTGTAGGGGCTCGCCGGCGTCCTCAAAGGGGAGGTGCTGGGACAAGTACCACCCTCGGAGCCCGCTGTTCACCACCCTACTGTCCTACCCTACTGTCCTTCTGCAGGCCGCGCTCCCGTGTACTGCCGCTGCGCATCACCCGCAGCGCCACAATGAGCCGTCATGGCTTACTTGCCTGAGATGCATTCGGCTATCGAGCCTTTTCAGCCTTACTCGTACTCGTGTTGTGATGACCAACCGGGAAAGATGCTATTATCATTATTGCTAGTGTAGTGGTGGTGGTGGTAGAGACGGTGGTAGTAGTAGTGGCTGGAGGAGGAGGAGGAGGAGGAGGAGGAGGAGGAGGGAAAGACAGCGAGTGAACAGTTCAGAAAGACCTACCCTTTCGATGTCCACCAGTGCAATACAATACTTTCTGCTTGACTTCCAACACTCAACACTGAAGAGTCGAGGCATGGACGAAGCATGTTTCTAAGTACTCCTAAATCGCACACATTCAGCGCCTGTCAGCAAGTCAACAAGTACCCACGGTGTGTCGGCGAGGGATAGGAGTACTAACGAGAATTTAAGGTCAAGGTGAAGAGTGCAATGCGAGTCATGACACGAGAAACTCAGGTACCAATGACACACCAGCCTGCCCGCCTACCTACGTATACCTGGTTGAACGAAGCTGGGCTGAGATGATGGAGCAGGACGAAACCTTATACATATTCATCAATACTGTGGACGGGTTTCGGTGGTGGTGGCGGTGGTGGTGAAAGTAGTAGTAGTAGTAGTAGTAGTAGTAGTAGTAGTAGTAGTAGTAGTAGTAGTAGTAGTAGTAGTAGAAGTAGTAGTAGTAGTAGTAGTAGTAGTAGTAGTAGTAGTAACACAATTAGTAAAAGAAAAAGAAACACCAGCAACAACAGCAGTAGCAACAGTACAAACACAAGATACCACGTGCATAAAAACATATGATAAAAAAGAAGACAGGAAAGAAAAAAAATCACATCTGCATTTTTTCTCCAATGAAGACTGGCTCGCTTAACTTTCTGTCTTGGGCGCCTGTCTGTGTCTCAGCATCAATATGAGCGGCGGGGCAGGCCGACCAGTGGTGCATACAGCCACTAGGTAATGTATGCACAGGCACGGCCTCTGTACCACACGTGTAAGTAACTTGATGGCAACTAACAACGCCTCTGTGTCGATGTACCGTGGCGTGAGTGTAAGAAGGTAAAGGTGCAAAGGTACGTGTGTGTGTGTGTGTGTGTGTGTGTGTGTGTGTGTGTGTGTGTGTGTGTGTGTGTGTGTGTGTGTGTGTGTGTGTGTGTGTGTGTGTGTGTGTGTGTGAGAGAGAGAGAGAGAGAGAGAGAGAGAGAGAGAGAGAGAGAGAGAGAGAGAGAGAGAGAGAGAGAGAGAGAGAGAGAGAGAGAGAGAGAGAGAGAGAGAGAGAGAGAGAGAGAGAGAGAGAGAGAGACCGCAAGGAATAATCCTCTCAATTTTCTGAGTGAGATAAAAACAGAACGGAAGCTTGACAAACATACAAATTAACGCTTAAAAAAAAAAAATAATAAAATAAATAAATAAATAAATAAATAAATAAATAAATATATATATATATATATATATATATATATATATATATATATATATATATATATATATATATATATATATATATATATATATATATATATATATATATATATATATATATATATATATATATATATATATATATATATATATATATCATTGAAAATAAAAAAAATAAAAAAAATAATTCAGCAGATGATTAATAATGTCTGGCTACTTTTTTTGTTTCCTGAAGCTCACACCACATCCGCGTTAGATAATTTACTATATTACTGTCACCATGAGATAAAAAGAATAGAATAGTATAATAAGAGAGAGAGAGAGAGAGAGAGAGAGAGAGAGAGAGAGAGAGAGAGAGAGAGAGAGAGAGAGAGAGAGAGAGAGAGAGAGAGAGAGAGAGAGAGAGAGAGAGAGAGAGAGAGAGAATTCATAAAATGTTCAATCCCACGGCGTGTTTAATTATACGAGTACACATGAGCGACAACTAAGTACATGCATCTGACGATAAATTATAATGAACAGCGAGAGACTCACTTACTTTTCCCTCCACCAGCAAGAGGCGCGGCGCACACGTTCTCGAGATAAAAGGTGAGGAGTCTATTAAAAGATCAAACACTCCCTTAATACCTAGAGCAGCAAAATTAATATGAATCACGTAAGATTTATTTCAAGAGATCAAAAGCTTCTTGGTTCTAATCTTTTCACTGGTGTGGTTGTCTTTTGCTAACATTCACAGCGATGAGGGAATGTTTGCAAGAAACACAGTGAGAAAAAATAAAACGAGTAGGTAGTTAAAGTCATCTTTCTCACGCTACATAACTATTAAGAGAGACTGTAGCACAAATAAGAAGACATGTGAAAAGTTGTGCTAGAGAACTTTTAAGGAAACTGTAGTACAAAAATAAATATATAAAAAGTTATAATTATGGGGAGAACTGTCTTTACAGTGAACGGGTTAATACCTTGACAAAGCTGAGCTCTTCTTGTTTAATAAGATTAATGTCGTGAAAAGAAAACCACACCTCATTCTAACACACACACACACACACAAAAAAAAAAATAATAATAAATAAATAAATAAAGAAATAAAGAAATAAAGAAAGAAAGAAAGAAAGAAAGAAAAATAAAGAAAAGAAAAAGAGGAAAAGAAAGAAAAAGATAAATAGCCATAATAACAACAAATAGAAAACTAAGTGAATTATACATATAAAGAACTGCCACTAAACGCTCCATCGCTTTGATATGAATACAAAGACGTCATTAACTGGAGAAGCAAAAAAAAAAATAAATAAATAAATAAATAAAAAAAAAAAATCCAGTATCAAACCGTCTAGTATCGTTGAGGATGAAGCAATGGTGACTCTGCCCGAGCGCTGCCACACTGACATGACAAGGGCGGCCTTTTCATGAGGAGCAAAATCACACCAGTGAGCTGAGAATGAGGCAAGATTGGCGAGCGCTAACGAAGAGATAAGCACAGCCAAAGATGAACACAGCCAGGGAATTAGTATAAAAGTGATAGCCTAAAAATCCTTCCTCATTTTAATATCAAAACAAAGACGTTCTTTTCTTGAGGCGAAGAATTAACACTTGATATCAAGAAAATTAAGTAAGACAGACTAAAAGATAATCACAAGCAGACAAATAAGTACACTGGACATTCAAACGCTTCCTCACTTTAACGTTAATACAAAGACTGCCTTCTTTAGGCTCGCGAAACTAATGTCGAGGGTGAGAATCCAGTTAGAAGCTCAAACTGCTACACAATAATGAATACAAGCCAGGGAGTCAGTAGGTAAGATATAGCCCAAGAAATTACCCATTCATTTTAACGTCAATACAGTGACGGGTCTTTTCTTGAGGAGCGAAATAAGCCTCTTTATCACGGGAATTAAACAAAGCATACCAAAATATTACATATAACTATAAATAAATATAACAAGGCCTTTATTTTTCCTAATATCGATACAAAGACTTTTCTAACCTTTTTTGTAGACCTGTAAAAAAACAAAAAACTAATACCAAGAGAGAATTCAGTTAAGTAACCCAAAGTATCGTATAAACAGAACTACAAAAATAAGTAAATTGAACATTCTCTTTCATCACAGCAATGGTGAATAATCTGACCAGCACATAAATCTGTTGTCAGAGTAAGAGGAGGTTCGCGTCTCGCCCTCCAGATTCGGCTACTTGATAAGAGATACTGGCGAGCGCTGAGTAACCAAACAGATTCGCACTTCATATAATTAGTTTACCGTTAAGACAAGACATATTATTATACAGAGGAACGCCAAAATAGCAGAAGTACACAGAGCGCTAGTGTTACCCTGCGGGACCCTCGGGCACGCACAGACAGAGATAGACAGAAGGTCACTCCGCCACTGATATCGCCGCCGCCGCCGCCGCCGCAACCACCACCGCCACACCAGTCTCACCACATCCGACCGTTACCACCACATTCATCACAGCCTTGCGAAACCACCATCGCCACCACCACCACTACCACCAATCTAACCATATCAACCCATCATCACTACAATCACCACAGGCTCTCTTACCAAACCACCACCACCACCATCACCACCACACCAATCTCACCACATCAGATCGTTACCACCACAGCCTCAGCAAACCACCACCACCACCACCAACACTTCCATTCACTCCCTAATATTTTTTGTCTTTTCCATTAATCTAAGCTTCTCCTTGTAAAGCTTAACAACACATAGCTTCTTAACATATCAGAGGCTTTAAAAATGAAAGTATAAAATATAAACCACAGTGGAAGTACGGCCGGCAGAAGGTTACTCGACTCTGACCCTCACAAAGACAAGAAGGAACAACACCACCATGCACGCGAGGCGGCCAGGACCGTCGCCTTGCTGCACCCCATTACGTTACCGACTCAAGGAGAGATGTGCAGGAAAATAATGGAGGGACTGAAGGGACGCGGTGGTGGGAAAAAGATCCAGTTGTTTGTGGTGAGGGACGACACTTGCCTGACGAGTCTCTCTCTCTCTCTCTCTCTCTCTCTCTCTCTCTCTCTCTCTCTCTCTCTCTCCCTCTCTGGGTGTTGAGAGAGAGAGAGAGAGAGAGAGAGAGAGAGAGAGAGAGAGAGAGAGAGAGAGAGAGAGAGAGAGAGAGAGAGAGAGAGAGAGAGAGAGAGAGAGAGAGAGAGAATCCACATCACATCAAACTATTTTAAACAAGCTAAAGGAACACTTCATATTTAATTGTTTACTCATATGCGCACTTAGCTTTTTTTTTTTTTCATATTATCCCCTGCCCTAGCCCTCAAGCGGAGCGATCCGAGGTAACCCCGAGGTCGCGCTGAAGAAGCAAACGCACACCAGCACGGCAAGGCTGAGTGTCTTCTACGTTGATACGCCCATTTAACTCTCCGCCCACACGCTCTTTAACTTGCATGCGTTTTCCATTATTTTTATTCTCTTGGGGCCTCCCTGCATGGATCTACTGATCCATTTGCATCAGTCACCTGCGCTCTCTCCCCTTCCTCCTCCTCCTCTTCTGTTTCTCATATCACAAACTGTGAAGGTCAAAAGATCTGCTACTGTTTGCTGTTCATTTGTGCTTCTCGTTCTGTCTGTCAGGAGTGGCAGGAGTGACCTTACTCCTGGCCACGTCTCCCCGGGGAGGACAGGAACTGAGGCCTGGTCGGGTCGCTACACCAACATGCAGCAACTGATAGTAAACCTGCGCTGTGGCGGCCGCTGTGCCTCGCCCTCTCCTTTATGGCAAGAATCTTTGACTGTTCCCTGATGACGCCACTGCAGGTGTCAATACATATCTCCTAGCGACAGGAGTGGCAGGTATGACAGGTGTGACAGCTAAGTATGTGGCGTGGATCAGGCAGGCAAGAATACATGAAATAAGACAATACATGCATGAGTCTTTGCACACAACACAGAGGTGACGCTTACCCTCTCTTGCGTGGCCCTTTGACGGGCTGGACTTCCTTTCTCTCCGGCAGTCCATCATCAGGCTCCGTCTTGAGTATGAGGCCCCCCTGTTCCGGCAGGCGGACCTCACATCCCTGTGGCAGGCGCTCCTCCAGGGGTGGCGGGTATTCACTGTAGTGGGGGTGATAATCCTGAAACACTTTGCCCTGCGGCATCATGGCAGGGGAGCGAAATACCGGGTGGTCGTACGCGGCAGAATTATCCATTTGCGTGCCGTACGGGGTGCAGTGGGGCCCCACATATGAGTGCAGGTGGGGGTGTCCGTAGGGTGTCCTGCTCGCTTCCACAGAAGGAGAAGGCTGCCCAAAGTTCACCGAGTGTCCCGCTGGTCTACAGTCGTGCGGGGCCATTGGTGATGGCATGCAGTGCACTCCCGACATTGAGGGCGCGCCGTGGTAATTCGCCATTAAGTTCCCTCCCTGAGGCCTCATGTGTGGGTCCATATTATTCATATCCGGAAAGATTCCCATAGGGTGGTGGCCAGCCATCATCCCGGGCATCATATCACCATTACAAGGGTTCGCTACTGGGAATCTGTTGAGGGCTCCCGGTGTCCCGCCTTGTGAACCCATCACCTGCCCGCAATGGTGGGTGCAAGACTCCGGGGGCCCTCCATTCGGGGACGGTTGAATATGGGCCTTTACGTGCTCTCCTTGTCCAGCCAGTGCATAGTGCGATGCCAGCCTGTGTGCTGCCGGACTGGGTCCCTGGAAGGAAAAGTCAGGCATGTGTGGTTGAGGGCAGTACTCGCCGGTGTTAAAGGCGATCTGCGCTTCCGTGGTGTGCACAGGGTAGGAGGCTTCCGGCATTTTACAGACTGGCGACTGGCTGCGAGAGCACGTGAGGAGATAAATGTAATTGCTCACACACGGATAAATTCACAACTCAGAACTTAATATTTCCACCAACACAATGAACTTTTCTCGGCGGGGCACTGGGCACCAAGCGCGCCGCACGATGGGTAGGGACTGAGGTGCTTGTTATGCACACCAGTTGCCAGAGCTATCCTTGGGGAGCGGCGAGCACAGAGCCTCCTTGCCTCCTCCGGGACACAAATCTGCACTAGGATGCTAGTAATGAGCGACGGCGGTGCCGCGTATTGGCTCTGTGGCAGCCCTTGCACCTCATTGGTGGAGGGACGAGCACAGCCACGCCTCCCGGACATCCCCGTCCTACCCAGAGTTCTCTCTACCCTACGCACGTATCACTGCCCCGCCCCCACCCTCACCCATACACCAAGACCAGCAGCACCCAAGCACATGTCAAGCGAGATGCACCTCATAAGTGACAAACGTCAAAAAAACGCGTTTCTCGTGCAGTCTAAAGCAGCAAAACTTGGACCAATCCTGCTGCGGGGCCCCGTGACGTCACAACTGCACCACCACAACCACTCTCTTCCTCAGCCAGTGCCTGGTCTTGCTGTACATTTCAAAACTCCACGGCACAAAATCATCCAACGCCACTGAGACGCTCTGCCGCCGCCACAGCAGAAGGGCGTCCCTGTACAGCACGAGGCCAGCCGCACCAGGCCCTCACTACGGGTTTGTTACGACGCGAAACTGTCCACTTAGGCCTGCTGGGTTACATAAGGTGGTGGGAAGGTTATCTTACACCAACACTATTACAAAGTCTCTCTCTCTCTCTCTCTCTCTCTCTCTCTCTCTCTCTCTCTCTCTCTCTCTCTCTCTCTCTCTTTCTCCGCTCTATCTACAACTTCCAGATCATCCCTCAAGATAGTATTACATCCACTTTCTTAAATGGACTTTCTTCTACAGTACACATATATTATGAATGACATATTTAATTTATTTGAATGTGTGTGTGTGTGTGTGTGTGTGTGTGTGTGTGTGTGTGTGTGTGTGTGTGTGTGTGTGTGTGTGTGTGTGTGTGTGTGTGTGTGTGTGTGTGTGTGTGTGTGTGTGTGTGTGTGTGTGTGTGTGTGTGTGTGTGTGTGTGTGTGTTTAAGGTTGCAGGAAGATGAATTACAGTTGTGTGTACTCCATAGATCTTGATTACTTGAAACAGCGGAAGAAAGGAATAACATATGCAGAGAAGAGAAGAGAAGAGAGAGAGAGAGAGAGAGAGAGAGAGAGAGAGAGAGAGAGAGAGAGAGAGAGAGAGAGAGAGAGAGAGAGAGAGAGAGAGAGAGAGAGAGAGAATCACACAGTTTTCCAGGTGCGATTACAAGTACTGTTTGTGGTCGTAAGTCACTGAATAACTGCATGTGTCACCAATCAAGGCAGTCCAGGTGCTTCCCAAGGTGAACAACAATGCAGGATGTCACCCAGAAATGCACTTCATAAATTTGCATCATTTACTACACCATCCATAACTATAGTATTTATAGTAGTTTCCAGGTAGCCTTGTCAATCCCTTTTCTTCAGCCCTTTCCCTGCAACATGTAACAACTCGCACTACTAAAATCAATGTTAGGATTATTTTAAAAGTATCTACAAGAAACCTGGGAATAAAGAGTATATTTTGTCATTTCCAGCCAGTTCAATGTTTGGAATTGGCTGTAGAACAAGGAAATATGTCTCTGAGTGGTTACTCATCAACGAAAAATGTGCCAAATAGCAGTGAAACGGTTAAACAGTTAAGAGACAACAACACTTTCAAAGCAGATTAAGAGAGAAGCTGGCCGAACTGTTTAGGGTACAATAATGATATAGACAAGATCCTCAGGGTTAGTAATCAGGAAAAGACAAGAACTAAAGGGTTTAAACTTGAAAATGTTATATATATATATATATATATATATATATATATATATAGAGAGAGAGAGAGAGAGAGAGAGAGAGAGAGAGAGAGAGAGAGAGAGAGAGAGAGAGAGAGAGAGAGAGAGAGAGAGAGAGAGAGAGAGAGAGAGAGAGAGAGAGAGAGAGAAATTGGTTCTCACATACAGTGTCAGATGGCTGGAATGCTCAGTAGTCAGGCTGTTAAATGCCAATTCAAGCTTTAAGAGATTAGATAAAATTTTCGGATAAGGGTGATAGGAAGATACAGGTAGGTATGTCTTACACAGTGACAGCCACTTCTAGGCCTAATGACGTTCTGCAACTTTTCTTACGTCCTCCAGTTCTTATTTCACAAATACAGTAACATATCAACATCACTTTCACTGCTCTTAAAATTATTTTCCCTCTTACGTTCTCTGTTCTGCTGACAACACTGCATCACCTGATAAAGGATGGGTTCCCCGCAGATCAGACTTACAAATGAGAGGAAAAATGCTTAACACAGTGGAAATGATTCTGCAATGTTTCCCGACTAATGACCTTGACTGTACATGCTTCTCAGAAAACGAGGACATGGAAATCACGGGGAGATATGATACTGTATAGTGTTTTTCTATTATGTCACGGTGGACTTCCTTTGTTAATTAAAGCGAGGCCGCGAGGCTTACGAGTTAATGACATTGCTATTAGTTTATGATACTTAGCGAAATACAAGTCTGGTATGTAAGGAGAACTGGTGATTGTGAAGCCGCAGCGTGAAATAATCTTCTGCATGATTAAGCATTGAGAGAGAGAGAGAGAGAGAGAGAGAGAGAGAGAGAGAGAGAGAGAGAGAGAGAGAGAGAGAGAGAGAGAGAGAGAGAGAGAGAGAGAGAGAGAGATGGTGAGGTAATGCCAAACAAGAAAATTTTCGCGATTGTAAAAAAAAAAATCAAAGAAACTTCCCACGATTTTAGCAAAAGAGA
>NC_087153.1:31038021-31040521 GCF_035594125.1 Scylla paramamosain | reverse complement strand
TAACCCCGCTGAAAAATGCATTCTAAATATACACGCATGATTTAACAAGGAAAATGACTACAAGATGTTGAAGAGCAAAATAAGGAGTAAAATAAGGAAGTAAATAAATTAATAACTAGTTAGGTCATTTGGATGTTCCCATGTATCAGAACATAACAAGATAAGGGAGACTACAGAAGACGGCAGATCTACACGAGGCAGTCCCAGTACAAAATATACTTAGCTACATCCACCTATCATCCCCGTGTGTGTTGTCTGCTGTACTTCCTCCGATATACTGTTTGGTGGTGAGCTTCATACTACATATCGTGCAGCATGGTGATGTCAATGATGTCAATGTCCCTCAGAGCGTGACACTAAAGGGGACATTTTTTTTTTTTAAGCGGGTACAGAACGCCCCTTACTTTAGTGGTGCTTTGAGATAAGGGAACCATTAGGGAAAAAAACAATAGATTACAATAGATTAATAATAATAATAAGCTGTCACTCCAAATGCATGCGCTAGACACTTGTGTTGCACCCATTTCCTCGCTTCAATAGAGTTCCCACGGTTTTCCACAAATGTTAACTTTTCCGTGTATTTTTCTCCTCGCTTCCTGCTCTCATGGTTGGCGGCGTGAAGTAGGAAAACGGATGTAAGTTTGGCCTTCTGACGCAACTAAGGAGTGGGGAAGGATATTAAGTATTCCAGTGTTCCCTTGCGGCTAAATAATTATGCTGTACAGATTAGATGGAGAGATGAGTCTTGAGAAGGCAAGCTGTGATTAATATGAATTGTGTGTGTGTGTGTGTGTGTGTGTGTGTGTGTGTGTGTGTGTGTGTGTGTGTGTGTGTGTGTGTGTGTGTGTGTGTGTGTGTGTGTGTGTGTGTGTGTGTGTGTGTGTGTGTGTGTGTGCGTGTTTGTGTGTGTGCAGGCAACAGTACCATCAACAGCACCATCACTCAGCCTCTCACACATCCCGCCAGTCACCACCACCACTCAGCCTCACACACTCACCACTCAGCCTCACACACTCACCACTCAGCCTCACACACTCACCACTCAGCCTCACACACTCACCACTCAGCCTCACACACTCACCACTCAGCCTCACACACCACCACTCAGCCTCACACACCCCTGGAAGAAGTTTCTCTAATGGGGTTATAAATCACAATTTCACACGAGACACAAGCCATTACTCGAAGCATTCGCAGAGATCTTGAAGGTGATTACACAATACGAGTGCAGTCTGATCTAAATCAAGACGCCAGACCCTACCCTGCCCGACAAGCCGCAATGAGTAAAGTAATTCGAAACCAAAGTAATTAGCTGCAAGAATAGCGTCCAACCTTCGCTACAAATCAAAACGTCCCATCCCGGGGAGGAGGGGACAGGTGGGGCTAGCGAGGTGTGGAGAACGCCACCTCTCCCTTTTGAGACCACCTTGTATAGCCACACGCACCGCACCCACTTAGGGACGCCTGGCCACTACTGCAGTATGTTATATTCGTACCTATCTTTCATACGTATGTATAGATAGATAGACAGACAGACATATAGAAAGACAAACAGACCGATAGATAGACAGAAAGGTGCTCGTTGATAGGTGCACAGATAAATAACAGATGAACAGACAGACTTAATATGAAGTTAGTATTACTGAAGCAGAGAAGGAGAATAAGGAAGAGACGCACAAAGAGTGTCATGATGGTGGTGGTAACGGCAGCGAGCCACACACAGGGGGGTCTTGCTGTCCCTTCCTCTTCCGTCAGTCCCTCCCTGCAAATGTTCCCTCCCAGCAATGCATTCCCTTCTCTCCCTCTGCTTATAATCTTCATCACCCCCTCCGTCCCCCCTTCTGTATCCTCCCCGTCTCGGAGAGAAAGAGTTGCGCAAAATAGCTGCCCCCGCCCCCCTCCCTCCCCTCGCCGGCGAGAACAAACGGCGCCCTGTGTCTCGATGAAGGCGCCCACTAGTAAGGAATCGCGCAAGATGCACACAGACCTTACACACACACACACACACACACACACACACACACACACACACACACACACACACACACACACACACACACACAGTTTACTGAAGTGCAAGTCTTCTTGAATGAACACACCAAATAAGCGACCTGTCCTTACGAGAGAGAGAGAGAGAGAGAGAGAGAGAGAGAGAGAGAGAGAGAGAGAGAGAGAGAGAGAGAGAGAGAGAGAGAGAGAGAGAGATCCACCACACCATTTCCGCCTGTTCCATTACATCATCCTCATCTACTACGCCTCTTCAGAAGCAACAACACCACTCTCTCCTATCCCCCCCATTCTCCCCAACCCTTCCCCACTCCCCCCTCCCTCCAATTCTACGGGCCACGCGCTCACCAATTCTCAACACGTTTAGTTGAATCTCCCCATTTGTACTTGAATAAAACCATCCACGCATTCCATTCTTCCCATTCCCTTCGGCCTTCCCCTTCCTAACCCCTTCCTCCCCTTCATCTCGTTTATTTCTCCCTAGACCTGAATT
>NC_087153.1:30973021-31033021 GCF_035594125.1 Scylla paramamosain | reverse complement strand
TCTCTCTCTCTCTCTCTCTCTCTCTCTCTCTCTCTCTCTAATACAATGCTCTGTGTGGCGTGGCTTGTATAGTAAACTCAAACAGCCTAAGAAGAATATGAACATGTGTTGTTTGAAATCTATTGTTATTCCTTGTACTCGCGTCACATCAAAGGCGGCAGAACGGTACAGAGCGAGAGAACGTGTGTGTGTGTGTGTGTGTGTGTGTGTGTGTGTGTGTGTGTGTGTGTGTGTGTGTGTGTGTGTGTGTGTGTGTGTGTGTGTGTGTGTGTGTGTGTGTGTGTGTGTGTGTGTGTGTGTGTGTGTGTGTGTGTGTGTGTGTGTGTGTGAGACCTTGCAGTGTATAAACTATATACACATTGCACAGCCGCCACTCCATCACCCTCGTGGGCAAGGACACCAAAGACATTTGTTCAGGGGCACGCGCCACAGCACCAGGGAGGGAAGAGGTCACAGCCACGAGGTTAGCGGGGTCAGTGGGTTATCGTAACACGATCAAGGGAATTATTACCTTTGGAATGAGGAAAATTTCGTACCGCCAGGCAATGAACGCTCCCAGAATAGCTTTGAGGAATGGGAAAAATATTTGCAGGACGTCGATGAAACCGACCACTGTTGAAATTACATCCGGCTGAGGAAATATGTGGTCGATGACTGAATTCTAGGATGAGAAAAATAGTTGTATGAAGGGGATTGGGAAATATTTTTGTAAAGATGCGTAACAAGTAAAAGGTCAAGGAGGAAAAAATAAATAAGTAAATAAATAAAAAAATAATAAAAGGAAATCTTGGCAACTGACTGAGTTATGGCTCCGTAAAGACTAGTATAAGGCACTAGTCAGGGTTACGAGAAGGCGTTCCTTCTTCCACCGAAAAAATGGCGAGAGTCAGGATGGAAGTCATAACCTCTTATAAACACTACACGTACCACAGAGCCAAATGTACGAGTATACTCAAGCCTTCCTCCACGAAAGAAAAACGTACCTCACCTCAACATGCCACACATAACATTTGTCTTAAAATAACTCACGAAAAATTAGATTAAATTTGATGAATTAAGTAAGGCAAGATAAGGTAAGGTAAGGTAAGGTAAGGTAAGGTAAGGTGAAGTAAGGTATGGTAAGGTAAGGTAAGGTGAGGTGAGGTGAGGTTAGGTAAGGTTAGTTAACATAAGGTAAGATAAAAAGTAAGGAAAGGTTCGGTAAGGTGAGACAATGCAAGGTTAGATAAGGTAAAGTAAGGTACAGTAAGCTGAGGTAAAATAAGGAATGATAAGGTTAAGATACTACGTTCAAGTATGTTAAGATAGGATAAAGTAAGATAAGCAAGAAGTACAGTAAGGAATGATAACATAAGGTTAGGTTGGGCAATCAATCATAAGCGGAACTATTTTTTTTAGGAAAGAAGGTAAGAAAAGAAATCAACCAGGGGAAACTAATATGTCAAGGTAAATTAAACTGAATTAGGAAGAGAAGAGTTAATAATGGAGGAGGGATTATTACTGGTGATATCTTTATGGAGGAAAATTAATGAGTGGAATTGACTTGAAAAGAATTTACATGTAGGCGAGTCATCATGTGTTGGCAGCCGGGAAACCTTATTGTGATGAAGCCCGAGGAACATCAGCGGAGGAAATAAATGTCATATTAGATCATATAAAGGCAATCATGGACAGAGAGAGAGAGAGAGAGAGAGAGAGAGAGAGAGAGAGAGAGAGAGAGAGAGAGAGAGAGAGAGAGAGAGAGAGAGAGAGAGAGAGAGAGAGAGAGAGAGAGAGAGAGAGAGAGAGAGAGAGAGAGAGAGAGGCAGAGAAGGACAATAACAAATAAAAAAAAGTGAATATAAAAAACAAGAACACAAAAATGAAAGAAATAAAAGAAAAGGAACAAAAAAATAGACAATAAGACACTATAATGGGAAGGGAAGGATAAACACCCATAAGAAGATAAGAAAAGAAAAAATATGGAACAAGAAAGAAGACGGGAAGAAAAGGAGAGAAAAAAAAAAGTCAAAAGCCAACCTTAGCAACCAATACACGAAATTATCCTACTCAGGTCATATAAACTCGAAGAGGAGGAGGAGGAGGAGGAGGAGGAGGAGGAGGAGGAGGAGGAGGAGGAGGTAAGGACAATGAGAAAGAAGAGAATGAAGAATTGATGGTCCTATTGATTGCTCCATTGGTTGATATTAAGTATTCGTCAGGGGAGACGTGACGAGAACGGCAGGCAATGGGGAAGTGGACGATGAGAGAGAGAGAGAGAGAGAGAGAGAGAGAGAGAGAGAGAGAGAGAGAGAGAGAGAGAGAGAGAGAGAGAGAGAGAGAGAGAGAGAGAGAGAGAGAGAGAGAGAGAGAGAGAGAGTAGAAATGAATACTGGCAGGAATATTTTTACATTTTCACTAATGGAGCTAATATTTTTTCTTTTTTACCTTTTCATTATTTAATTTTTCACCTTCTTTCTGTTCTCTTTTTATTTTTATGTAATCTTATTTTGTTTTACTTATTAGCGTACTATAATTCTCTCTCTCTCTCTCTCTCTCTCTCTCTCTCTCTCTCTCTCTCTCTCTCTCTCTCTCTCTCTCTCTCTCTCTCTCTCTCTCTCTCAGTAGCTTAACCAATCAAAATATTGTTAGTAGTAAAAGGGCGCCTCCTACTGGTCAAGAGGGCGAAGTGACTGATAACTTGATTTGACTAACATTCTCTCTCTCTCTCTCTCTCTCTCTCTCTCTCTCTCTCTCTCTCTCTCTCTCTCTCTCTCTCTCTCTCTCTCTCTCTCTCTCAGGCAACAGCAGTCCTCATCTCAGAGTGACTGCGAGGAAGTGAGGAAAAATGAGACAACAAATAACTCAACCACTTAGACACACACACACACACACACACACACACACACACACACACACACACACACATTACAAGCCTAAGAGTCACTTACCACGTAACATTAAGTTTTTGAATGCAGGATTTAGACAATCTCCCCCTTCTCCTTCTCCTGCTCCTCCTCTTTGATTTGTGAGAATGATGGAGTAATGTTCCCACTGAAAGAATTTTTATTTATTTATTTATTTATTTATTTATTTATTTATTTTTATATATGTAACAGTTCAAGTCAAGGGAAGGAGGATATGCAGATGCAGAAGGAGAGATTGTTATGGGATGTGTAAATTAAGTTAGTCTAGAAAGGAAAAGGCTGGTTTTCATAGGTTCAAGTGGATGTTATTAAGGTTTGCAAGTGTTTGTTAGTGTCCTAGTGGAAATTATTGGAGTTTTCAAATCTCTTTGGTTCTAGTGCAGTGGTTCCCAAATGTGGGAAATGACCTACTGGTGAGTAACCTGGATCATTTTGAGTGAATACGTGGACAAAAAACAAAGCAGATTCACAAATAAATAAACAATTCGAATGTAAAAACCTAAATGGATCAATTCACGGCGTTCATAATGATAATCATGTTGAGCGTGGCGTCAGGTGCCAAGGTGCAGCACGCCACGGTGAAGAAGGCCCTGGAGCGGCTGATGGTCGACGTGGCGCGGAACCAGCGCCTCCTCCAGGAGCTAAAACACCACCTCCCAACACCGGCCATCCGCCAATTCCCAACACCGGCCATCCGCCACCTCCCAACACCCGCCACCCGCCATCCACCAATTCCCAACACCCGCCATCCGCCACCAGTTTTTGACTACTGCTTTGACCCTTTTATGGGACTGGCATTTCAGTGGGTATTTTTTTTTTATTGGATTTTTGTTGCCCTTGGCCAATGTCCTTCCTACATAAAAAAAAAAATAAATAAATAAATAAATAAAATCTGCCATCAGCCACCTCCCAACACCCGCCACCCGCTATCCGCCATCTCCCAACACCCCTCATCCGCCATCTCCCAAAACCCGCCTGGTGGACGATGACAGATAATGGGACGTGGTGGATGGCGGGTGTTGGAAGGTGGTGGATGGCGGGTGCTGGGAGGTGGTGGACAGCGGGTGTTGAGAGGTGGTGGATGGTGGGTTTTGGGAGTTGATGGATGGCGGGTGGTGGATGGCGGGTGCTGGTAGGTAGTGTATGGCGGGATGGTAGAAAGCCAACATCCACCTTCCGCCATCCACCACTTCCCAACACCCGCCATCCGCCACCTCCATCTCCCATCCTTTCTTCCTCTTTTCTTCTTTTGTCCTATATTCTATTATTTTGTGTGTTCTCTCTCTCTCTCTCTCTCTCTCTCTCTCTCTCTCTCTCTCTCTCTCTCTCTCTCTCTCTCTCTCTCTCTCTCTATTGTATCCAGGTTTACACAAGAACTTCGGTTAATGAGGCCGAGGCTGTACTGTAGCATTATTTAACACTATGTTATTGTATATATATAAAAAGGCCAATAAACGTATCAGTATCAGTATCTTTCCATCCTTCCTGCTTATCTTCCTCCTCCTTCCCCTCCCCCTCATTTCCTGTAAAGAATGTCCGAGGAGGGGAAGAGGAGAGAGGGTTCACAGAAGATGCAGTGACGGGAAATAAACCTGAAGAAGTGTTACTGAAGAGAGAGAGAGAGAGAGAGAGAGAGAGAGAGAGAGAGAGAGAGAGAGAGAGAGAGAGAGAGAGAGAGAGAGAGAGAGAGAGAGAGAGAGAGAGAGAGAGAGAGAGAGTAGAAATGAATACTGCCAAGAATATTTTCACGCCAGTTTCACTAATGGAGCCATTTATTTTTTTTACCCTTTCATTAAAACGCCTTTCCCTCCGTCGGATTCATTTTCTATATTTATTCATTTACCTACTTATTTATCATATTGCTTTATTTTATTCTATCCATTTTATTAATTACTAATTCATTTTTGTTTTGTTCCTGAATGAAGTTTGATTAAATCTATTATACTGAAGGTCATTTTCTGTTTGATAATGGATAACTTGCGTAATACAGGCATTTCTAAGTAACACAAATTACATGTTTTTATTTCATTGTTACATTAATTAATATCTATCATTATCTGTCGCCTAAGTGTTGTTGTTTTCTTAATCTTCATCAATCTTCTAATGCCTCTCAGCACGTTCAAGTCAATAACACCTTGATCAAAGTTACCTGCCCTTATACAGTTGTTCTTTGCTGACATTAAGAGCAGTGTGGAATAATATTTGCATGCACGCACAGATAAAAGATTAGTTACTCTAGGATGTAAAACTATTCAAGACTTAAGTATATAGATATAAAAAAATAAATAAATAAATAAAAATAAAAATAAGAAACACTGTATCGGTGAAATGGTCAGTTCTCTTGGTGAGTCTTAGCTGCGTCAAGACCTGGCGTTGTGGACAAAAACAAAACTGAACAGTTACATATGATATACACTGTAGAAGGAAAAAGCGATCTCAGGCAGATTTTATTTATTTATCTATTCATTTATTAATTTTTTTCATTCATTTATTATTTATATATTTTATTTTATGCATGAAGAATGTCCACCAAGGAAGGGCACACACAAAAAAATCATAAATTAAAAAAAAATCATAAAATTTAAAGAGAGAAAACAATGCTTGTAATCCTCCCATGAAATTGTTAACGTAAGCGGAAAATTACCAGCAAAACATTTTATTCATATTTTCGATGTATTTCAATGCAGACAGTTCGAGTTTTGCATAATATATTAAGGATTGTGTTTTTAAACGTTTCGATGCCTTAATTTCGGACACCCTGAACAAGTTCTAGTGGAAAATATTGGGTTTTCAAGGATATTTCCATGATCTCAATACTAAGCATTTTTTCCCACAACGCCCTACTTTTTACAAACTTACTTTTCTTTTTTTCTTTTATAAATAAGACAAAATGAACCACCCATTTTTTTTATGTATCCATACATTTATGTATCCATACATTTTTTATGTATCCATACAAACAATTCCTTTATGGTGGTGTGAAAAGGACCGCCACGTGTAGGCCTAAAGGTTCCTTAAAGCTTCCCTTCTTTACTTTATGTTCACTAAAAAAAAAATATCTAAGAAATTATGTTATTATGGCAAAAAAAATGTGTACCATGGAAAGGATCTTCTAGAAAGTCAATAAACTAATAAACCAATGAATTAAGTGACTACAGTATAACGAACTTACTTATTAACTAACTGCCTAATCACGAGCGTAGGATAACACAGAAAGCAGTGAGAGTGAGAATAATTACATTTCCTCTGGGACTTGAACTCACGACTGAAGCTAAACGTTAACCCTTTGACTGCGATATGCAACAATTCACAACACTAGAATCAACGTATGGAATCTTTATTAGTATCTACATTAAAGAAGAACGTAAAGAAGAACAAAATTTGCCAGCCAGTACAATGTTTGGAGGCGACTGAGGAACAAGAAGAGATGTCTCAAACTGTTCAGCAATTAGGAAAGGACGTGGCAAATAGCGAAAAAGTTCAATAATCAGGCAGTTCAACGCTCTCTCTCTCTCTCTCTCTCTCTCTCTCTCTCTCTCTCTCTCTCTCTCTCTCTCTCTCTCTCTCTCTCTCTCTCTCTCTCTCTCTCTCTCTCTCTCTCTCCTTCCTATCATCACTCTTCTGGTTTCTTTGGGCAGCTCAGACTCACAGAAAGAGGAACCTGCGTTACATAACCTCCGTCACTCGCCAAGGTTCTCATCACTGGCTGCAGCTGCACTCTTTCCTGTTTCTTTATCACCCTGCCAGGTTTAGTTTTTTAGCCGCTCACTTTAATACTTCCCGGGTAATTTTAAAACCTTTTCTTACCTGGGTCTGTAATGGATTCGGCTTCACACAACGCCACAAGAAGCTACCGGCAGGACAGGGTATTGTTAAAGAGGAGGCCTACTTGAGAGCCACACCCGTAATCCTGTAGACCTGAATCATAACTCGGCTTTTATTTATCACTTAGGGAATCAGTATACTGGTTTGAGAGAGAGAGAGAGAGAGAGAGAGAGAGAGAGAGAGAGAGAGAGAGAGAGAGAGAGAGAGAGAGAGAGAGAGAGAGAGAGAGAGAGAGAGAGAGAGAGAGAGAGAGAGAGAGAGAGAGAGAGAGAGAGAGAGAGAGAGAGAGAGAGAGAGAGAGAGAGAGAGAGAGAGAGAGAGAGAGAGAGAGAGAGAGAGTTTAAAAGGTAACACATAACGCCAAGCCAAACATTTGAAACAGGAATAATAGCAGTAAAATTAGAGAGAGAGAGAGAGAGAGAGAGAGAGAGAGAGAGAGAGAGAGAGAGAGAGAGAGAGAGAGAGAGAGAGAGAGAGAGAGAGAGAGAGAGAGAGAGAGAGATGAAAGGAACAGAGTTGCTCAAACATTCATGGTAAGATAGAGCGCCCCTCTGTTACCCCAATGTTGAGTGTCACTTCCTACCATCCTTCCCTCCTTTCTTCTCTCACTCCTTACTCCCTTTCCTTT
Source organism: Scylla paramamosain (assembly GCF_035594125.1). Classification (NCBI taxonomy): domain Eukaryota; kingdom Metazoa; phylum Arthropoda; class Malacostraca; order Decapoda; family Portunidae; genus Scylla; species Scylla paramamosain. The sequence continues at coordinate 31,025,662 of NC_087153.1, read as the reverse complement.
GTGCCCTCGTTCCTACGCCTTCACTTCTGTCCCTGTGTTTCTTTATCCCTCTCTCAATCCCCTTCCTTCGTTGCCTCCTCGCGTCCTCTTTCTCTCTCTCGCCCTCTCCTTCACTCTTCCCAGAATACTTTCCTGCCAGTCCTGACTTCATGACCAGCTGAGAAAAAAGCAAGTTGTAAGGAATATTTCCTTCACTTCTCTCCTGACGCTTGCTGACATTCTTTCTCTCTCTCTCTCTCTCTCTCTCTCTCTCTCTCTCTCTCTCTCTCTCTCTCTCTCTCTCTCTCTCTCTCTCTCTCTCTCTCTTCCTGATATTACACTACCCACTCTTCCTTATTAAAAGAAAATTGTATTTATTTATGTAGTTGCGCACACACACACACACACACACACACACACACACACACACACACACACACACACACACACACACACACACACACACACACACACACACATCGAAAGCTCTTATAAATAAGACCCCTCATAAATAAGATATCATCCATAAAGTTATCTCTCTCTCTCTCTCTCTCTCTCTCTCTCTCTCTCTCTCTCTCTCTCTCTCTCTCTCTCTCTTGCATCTTCTTATAATGATCTATAATTTCCTAATCATCCCTTACCATTCCTTGTACCGTATAATTTCACATCATTAATAATTTCAAATGAGCTAAAAGTACAATCATCTAGAGTTCTTATAGATGGAAATAAGTAGGTAGGTAGATTCATACAGATACTTAGATGGACAGATGGATAGATGTTTAGATAGATAGATAGACTGACTGACTGCCAGATAGGCAGATAGACAGACAGGTAGATAGATATCAAAGAAAGAGAAAAAAAAAACAAGAAGAAAAAAATAAAGTTTCCGAGGTGTCTTCATACTTCACTCTTCAAATCTTCCCGCATAACCCCAAAACACCCGCCATCCGTCATCCGCAACCCGTTATCCGCCATCCGCAATCCGCCACCCGCCACCCGCTACCAGCCACCTCCCACAACCTGCAATCCGCCACCCGCCATCCATCACCCACCTCCCACCAACAGACCATCCACAATCCGTCATCTACCAACACCCGCCATCCGCCATCAGCCACCCACTATCCGCCATCCGACATCCGCCATCAGCTACCTCCCAACACCCGCCATCCGTAGTCCGCCACCTCTGAACAACCGCCGTCCTCTACCACAACCTCCCAACACCCGCCATCCGCCACCTCCTAACGGCCGCCATCCGCCATCCGCCACCTCCCAACACCCGCCATCCACCATCTGCCAACACCCCTGATCCGCCATCTCCCAACACACGCCATCCGCTATCCTACTTTCACCACCTACCAACACCTGCCATCCGCCATCTCTCAACATCCACAATCCACCACCTCCCAACATCCGTCATCCGCCACCTGCCCACCTCCCAACACACGCCAGGTGGCCGATGGTGGATGTTGTGAGGTGGCGGATGGTAGGTGTTGTAAGGTGGTGGATTGCGGATGTTGTGAGGTGGTGGATGGCGGATGTTGTGAAGTAGTGGATGGCGGTTATTGGGAGGTGGTGGATGGCGGCTGTTGGGAGCTGGTGGATGGTGGATAGCGGATGGCCGATATCCGCCATCCGCCACATCCCTACATCCGCCATCCACCACCTCCCAATACCAGCCATCTGCCACCTCTCAATATCCACCACCTCCATCTCCCAACACCAGCCATCCGCCATCCGCTATCCACCACCTCCGAAACATCCGCCGCCTCCTTACACTCGCCATCCACCACCTCCCAACACCCGCCATCCGCCACCTCTCAACATCCACCACCTCCGTCTCCCATCCTTTCTTTCTCTTTTTCTTCTTTTGTCCTACATTCTATTCTCTCTCTCTCTCTCTCTCTCTCTCTCTCTCTCTCTCTCTCTCTCTCTCTCTCTCTCTCTCTCTCTCTCTATTGTATCCAGGTTTGCACAAGAACTTCGGTTAATGAGGCCGAGGCTGTACTGCAGCATTATTTACACACTATGTTATTGTATATATAAAAAGGCCAATAAACGTATCAGTATCAGTATCTTTCCATCTTTCCTGCTTCTCTTCCTCCTCCTTCCCCTCCCCTCATTTCCTGTAAAGAATGTCCGAAGAGGGGATGAGGAGAGAGGGTTCACAGAAGATGCAGTAACGGGAAATAAACCTGAAGAAGGGTTACTGAAGAGAGAGAGAGAGAGAGAGAGAGAGAGAGAGAGAGAGAGAGAGAGAGAGAGAGAGAGAGAGAGAGAGAGAGAGAGAGAGAGAGAGAGAGAGAGAGAGAGAGAGAGAGAGAGAGAGAGAGAATCATACTAATCCCTCTTACACTTTGGATACTTGAACACCAAAATAATAATATAACTTTAAACGAAAACTTTTAAGAGAGAAAGAAAAAAAAATCCACTCTGAACAAAACGAGAGAAGCCAGAAATTTGACGTAAACATTACAAAGTGCACACGTATAATATGATAATGGCAGTGGAGGTCTTTATGGATCCTGCTAGTAGAGATAAAAATTTTAATTGAATTTAAAACATAGATAGCACCTACGCTGTTACTTGGCAGGGGCTTAATTAGTAAGTTGTAAAAAAATGCTAAGAAGATACTGATGGTTTAACTTGTGATACCTCAACTTTTGTATCTCCTCCTCCTCTTTTTCTTTCTTATTCTCCTGTCTATCCTGCTCTATTCTTAATCCTCCCCTCCTCCTTTATCTCAAGTCTTGTTCTCTTTGTTCCTCCTCCTTCTCCTCCTTCTCCCCCTCTCAAATCGTTTCTCTTTAATCTCCGCCTCCGCCTTCTCCTACTCCTCTGCCTCCTCCTCCTCTGCCTCCGCCTCCGCCTCCGCCTCCTTCCCCGCCTCTTCGTACTCTCTCACCTCACCTCACCAAGCAGCCTCCACTCCCACCTGGCCGGCACACCTGAGGACAGTACACACCTGCGGGCAAGAGAACATTAATTAGTACACATCAAGATGCTTCCACACCCACCACCATTACAACACCAGTGATATGGAGCATGGCGATGGTGATGGTTTCTGTTTATTATCTTTTTGTTCATTTACTGACCTATTTATGTAAAGGTATCTTAATAGTTGTCTGCTGCTATCTTATTTATCTTTCTGGGTACTTGTGTTTTTACTTTCAGATAGTAATGATAATGATAATAATAATAATAATAATAATAATAATAATAATAATAATAATAATAATAATAATAATGATAATAATAATAATATAAAAATACGAAAAATATCATGAGTTAACATCTCTCCATAAATACAAACATAATTAATTATTCACATACATGCATACATACATACATACATACATACATACATACATAAGTAAGTAAAGTAGTAAATAATGAAGTAAACAAGCTAGTAAGTAAAAAACAACAACAAAAGCTCATGCGAGATATGCATAATATAAATAAACAAATAAATAAACGAACTAATACAGAAAACTGATTAAAAATGGAGAGAAAACTGCAACATAATAAAGGATGAAAAATAAATAGATAGACAGATAAATAGACAGACAGACAGACAGACAGACAGACAGACAGACAGACAGACAGACAGAGAGAGAGAGAGAGAGAGAGAGAGAGAGAGAGAGAGAGAGAGAGAGAGAGAGAGAGAGAGAGAGAGAGAGAGAGAGAGAGAGAGAGAGAGAGACAGACAGACAGACAGACAGACAGACAGACAGACAGACAGACAGACAGACAGACAGACAGACAGACAGACAGACAGACAGACAGACAGACAGACAGATAGAAAGATAGATAAATAGATAGACAGATATATACTCAGACGTGAAAAAATAACATTGCCATACTGCACATTCTGATGTGTTGATAAAAGGTAATGTGTGTTTTGTGCTTCACTTCCTTGTCTGCTGCTGCTGCTGCTGCTATACAAGTAAGGCGCATATTACCCACTGAACTACATGTATATACTTGATTATGACAATTACAACTCATTTACATGGTCCCCTGAAACTGTTACACGGATCCTTCTCTCTCTCTCTCTCTCTCTCTCTCTCTCTCTCTCTCTCTCTCTCTCTCTCTCTCTCTCTCTCTCTCTCTCTCTCTCTCACCTGTTACATAATGAACAGAACAAGACGGCACCATATATTGACAGGTGTTTATGAGGCACCCAATGACTGGCAGTAAATCATTGCAACCGTCAGGTGAGTCTTGCCTCCCCGCCTTCCTTACCTGGCCACGACACTCCCCTTTCACCACCACCACCACCACTACTGTCATTGCCGCTATCACTGCTACAACTACAGCTACTATAGCCACACCATCCCGTCTAGAATTACTATGATTGTTTTACCATTCCTACTACTGCCGGTGCTGAGACACACATTCTCTCTCTCTCTCTCTCTCTCTCTCTCTCTCTCTCTCTCTCTCTCTCTCTCTCTCTCTCTCTCTCTCTCTCTCTCTCAAATCCAACAGTAACTCCATCGTCAACCCAACAATATTTATCATTTGTCAACATTCAAAGCACAGACAGAAAAAAAATATCACAGAAAAGAGAAGCGTTTATTTTTGTCCAGACCAACGGACTTACTCGATACACTGTAGTATAAAAATAAGTATCTTAAAGTCATGTGATCATTGAGAAAAAAAAAAGAAAAAAAATTGTACCCAGATGAAAAGAAAGTCAATGTGGACAGAAATTTATGAGCTCCTCTGGTTCATCTATCGTTGTGACTATCTCTCTCTCTCTCTCTCTCTCTCTCTCTCTCTCTCTCTCTCTCTCTCTCTCTCTCTCTCTCTCTCTCTCCCCGCCATCCCACCACCAGCAGCCGCCCTAGGAATGCACTAACGGGGCGCCACTCTCTATAAATAGCACTAACCGGTATAGATTGCTGCAGGTAGAGACATAATCAATTAGGTGTCAAGTTAAGTTTAGATGGATAAAAAACAAAAATGCAGTAAATATAAAGGGCTGCGTCTCGTTCGTCTTTAGAATCATTTATTTATTTATTTTTTTCCCCTGCGATCTCTTGGTGTTTTCGTTTTCTTTTTTTATTTCTTTGTGTGTGCACCTAAGCTGGCTACACGATATTATTGAAAACTGGATTTTTTTTTCTCTATCATACTGTATACTTCTTCGATAAGTAACTTATTTATTATTATTATTATTATTATTATTATAATTATTATTATTATAATATTATTATTATTATTATTGTTATTACTATTATTATTATTATTACTATTATTGTTATCACCATCATCACAATCGCCAGTAGTAGTAGTAGTAGTAGTAGTAGTAAAGACAACTCTCTTCCTTCATACAAAACTGCAAGCACCTAATTACACACACACACCATTCATTCAAAATTCAAAACTGTCATGGCGACTCATACACCAACCTCTGAGTCCTCATCTGGGAAGGGGACCACAAATGTTCCTAGGTCGGACTGCTCTTCTGGTATCGACCCTAAGTGTCTTGGCACTCCCCTCAACTTTTTCCTCATTAACTTCTGCAACATTTGTGGTTTTATATATAATTTTCATTCTGTAGAACACCACCTCTCCTCTACTAAAAATCATCTTCTTTTCCTCACTGAAACTCAGGTGTCTGAGGCAACTGACAGTAGCCCCTTTTCTGTTCCCTCCTACTTTCTCTATCCTCATTTTCAATCCAAAGCTCGATGTTGCGTTTATGTCCGCAATGACTTAACCTGCTCTCGTGCCCACGCTCTTGAATCTTCCGAGTTTTCCATCTGGCTATGACTACAGAATCACTATCAAACTAAAATTATCTGTGCTGTATACCTCTCATCTAACTCCTCCGACTATAAGAAATTCTTTGAATACTTACCTTCCAAAGTGGAGCACATTCTGACTCTCTTCCCTTTTGCAGAGATCTCCATTCTTGGAGACTTCAATGTTCACCACCAGCTTTGGCTTTCTTCTCCCTTCACTAACCATCCTGGTGAACTAGCCTTCAACTTTGCTATCCTCCACGACCTAGAGCAATTGGTGCAACACCCTACTCATATTGCTGACCGTCTTGGAGATACGCCCAACAATCTTGACCTTTTCCTAACCTCTAATCCTTCTGCTTATGCTGTTATCTTATCTTCTCCGTTGGACTCCTCCGATCACAATTTCATATCTATATCTTGCCCAATCGCTCCAATCCCTCTTTACGATCCCCCCTAAGCATAGGTGCCTCTGGCGTTTTGCCTCTGCTAGTTTGGGGTGCCTGAGGAGGTATTTTGCTGATTTTCCTTGTAATGACTACTGCTTCCGTGTCAGAAACCCGTCTCTGTGTGCGAAGCGCACAGAGGCGATAGTGTCTGGCATGGAGGCGTACATTCCTTACTATTTTTCTTGACCTAAATCTTCCAAACCTTGGTTTGACACAGCCTGTTCTCGTGCTATACATGACAGAAAGGCGGTCCACAAAAGGTACTTAAGCCTTCCATCACCAGAATCTCATGCACTTTATATTTCTGCCCGGAACCATGCCAGGTCTGTTCTCCAACTAGCCAAAAACTCCTTCACTAATAGAAAGTGTCAAAATCTTTCAAGATCTAACTCCCCTCGTGACTTCTGGCATCTAGCCAAAAAAAAAAAAAAAAAAAAAAAAAAAAAATCTCCAATAACTTTGCTTCTTCTTTCCCACCTTTATTTCAATCAGATGGCACCACTGCTATCGCATATATGTCTAAAGCTGAACTCTTCGCTCAAACCTTTGCTAAAAACTCTACATTGGATGATTCAGGGCTTGTTCCTCCCTCTCCTCCATCCTCTGACTACTTCATGCTACATATTAAAATTCTTCGCAATGATGTTTTCCATGCCCTAGTTAGCCTAAACCCTCGGAAGGCTTATGGACCTGATGGGATACCTCCTCTTGTTCTCCGAAACTGTGCCTCCATGCTTGCACCTTGCTTAGTCAAACTCTTTCAGCTCTGTCTGTCAACATCTACCTTTGCTTCTTGCTGGAAGTTTGCTTACATTCAGCCTGTTCCTAAAAAGGGTGACCGTTCTAATCCCTCAAACTACCGTCCTATTGCTTTAATTTCCTGCCTATCTAAAGTTTATGAATGTATCCTCAACAAGAAGATTCTTAAACATCTATCACTTCACAACCTTCTATCTGATCGCCAGTATGGGTTCTGTCAAGGCCGCTCTACTGGTGATCTGGCTTTCCTTACTGAGTCTTGGTCATCCTCTTTTAGAGATTTTGCAGAAACTCTTGCTGTTGCCTTATACATATCAAAAGCTTTTGATAGGGTCTGGCACAAAGCTTTGATTTCCAAACTAACCTCCTATGGCTTCTATCCTTCTCTCTGTAACTTCATCTCAAGTTTCCTTTCTGACCGTTTTATTACTCCTGTGGTAGACCATTCATCAATGATCTTCTAAACCAAACTTCTTGTCCTATCCACTCCTACGCAGATGATACCACCCTGCACTTTTTCGACGTCTTTTCACAGACTTCCATCCCTTCAAGAAGTAAACATTTCACGCAGGGTAGCCACAGAACGCCTGACTTCTGATCTTTCTAAAATTTCTGATTGGGGCAGAGCAAACTTGGTATTGTTCAATGCCTCAAAAACTCAATTCCTCCATCTATCAACTCGACACAACCTTCCACACAACAATCCCCTCTTCTTCAGTGACACTCAACTGTCCCCCTCTTCTACACTGAACATCCTCGGTCTGTCCTTTACTTATAATCTGAACTGGAAACTTCACATCTCATCTCTAGCTAAAACAGCTTCTATGAAGTTAGGTGTTCTGAGACGTCTCCGCCAGTTTTTCTCACCCCCCAGCTGCTAACTCTGTACAAGGGCCTCATCCGTCCATGTATGGAGTATGCTTCACATGTCTGGGGGGTTCCACTCATACTGCTCTTCTAGACAGGGTGGAATCAAAAGTTTTTCGTCTCATCAACTCCTCTCCTCTAAGTGACTGTCTTCAACCTCTTTATCATCGTCGCAATGTTGCATCTCTAGCTGTCTTCTACCGCTATTTTCATGCTAATTGCTCTTCTGATCTTGCTAACTGCATGCCTCCCCTCCTCCCACGGCCTCGCTGCACAAGACTTTCTTCTTTCTCTCACACCTATTCTGTCCACCTCTCTAATACAAGAGTTAACCAATATTCTCAATCATTCATCCCTTTCTGTAGTAAACTCTGGAACTCCCTGCCTGCTTCTGTATTTCCACCTTCATGACTTGAACTCCTTCAAGAGGGAGGTTTCCAGACACTTATCGATCAATTTTTGACTACCGCTTCAGACCCTGTTGTGGAACTGGCATCTCAGTAGGCTTTTTTTTTTTTTATTAGATTTTTGTTACCTTTGGTCGGTGTCTCTCTTACATAAAAAAAAATGTAGTAGTAGTATTAGTAGTAGCTTCAACAGTAGTATTACTATCATTATTGTCATTATTATCATTATTCTCCATACTATCACTATCACCATCATCATTACCATCATCATCATCATCGTTAACATCATCGCCATCATCATCATCATCATCATCATCACAAGGACCCCAATAACACACACACACGGCTCTCCTTCTTTCTCCTGTTTCTCCTCTCCCTTGGAATCCCCTCATCCCGCCGCTACACAAACAAACAAACATGTCTTCTGCATCCTTTCCTTTCCTCACACAAACACACATACTACCAGATTACTTCACACACACACACACACACACACACACACACACACACACACACACACACACACACACACACACACACAAACACACAGATGGGTCTTTACAAAACCTAGTGACGATATGATTATTTCTCACATCTATGACACCTAAGATGATTCAGAGACGAAGTTAGAGAAGTGCAAGGTAAGTGTGGTATTAGAGGTGTGTTAGAGAACTTCAGGCACAGTGTAAAGTTGGTCATTTGAAAGCTAAACTGACTTCAAGACGTACAGTGAAGGCCAGAAGTCATGTTACATTTGCATTTACTTGCACTGTGTTACGCGTTTTCCCTCAATATTACGTCCTCTGGCATGCTGACTGTCTCCATCGAAATCCAGAGACTTGGGAAACTGTCTTGCGTTTTCCCTCAATACTAAGTAATCTGGTTTGTTGACTGTCTCCTGCGAAATCCAAAGAGCTGAGACACTGTTTAGTCTTTCCACAATACCGTGTTATCTGATTTGCTGACTCTCTACCGAAATCCAAAGAACTGGGAGGCCGTTAGCAGATCAGAGGACTGAGAAAGAAAGCAGTGTCATTGAGTGCATATGTTGCTCGACTTTTATGGATGACTGGAAGTGAGTGTAGTGCATTGGGTACAGCAAGGTCATGAACCCCTGGCGTGCGTGCATGTGTGTGTGTGTGTGTGTGTGTGTGTGTGTGTGTGTGTGTGTGTGTGTGTGTGTGTGTGTGTGTGTGTGTGTGTGTGTGTGTGTGTGTGTGTGTGTGTGTGTGTGTGTGTGTGTGTGTGTGTGAGTGTGTGTATTATACATATACCTATACTCAAGCTCAAGCGCGCACGCACACGCACACACACACACACACACACACACACACACACACACACACACACACACACACACACACCATCAGGGGAATCAAGCGCCGCTATCGGTGGACCATCCGTCACCCTCGACACTTGCCGTCACAAGTAGTTAGTGGTGCTGCTCACAGTCACACACGTGCTGTACTCCTTCCATGAGCACCACCTCTCCCTTGCCTGCCACCTTGCCTCCTCCTCCCTCAAGCACTGCCTCTCCACCCCCAGCCCTCACTACCACCACCAACTCCCCCTCCCCTAATGCCACTGCACTAACTACCTGCGAAGGGCAGTGTCGGGGGTGACGGATAGCCTACCTGATATGTGTGTGTGTGTGTGTGTGTGTGTGTGTGTGTGTGTGTGTGTGTGTGTGTGTGTGTGTGTGTGTGTGTGTGTGTGTGTGTGTGTGTGTGTGTTCACTATCGCGTACACACTTCCCCTGCGATACCACTAATGGATATGTGTATACGTGAGTGCGGTGACCCCTCTTCCCCTTCGTCGCCTCACACGCCCTTGGGTAGCATGACGACGCCAGGGAGCCTGGTGACTGATGATGATGATGGCAAGAGGAGGAGGAGGAGGAGGAGGAGGAGGAGGAGGAGGAGGAGGAGGAGGAGGAATATAAAGAAAGGGAAAGGAAAAATCATACGGATAAAATAAAATAATTTTATAAAAGAACGTTCGCTTAGAAGTCGATGAAGTGTGTGTGTGTGTGTGTGTGTGTGTGTGTGTGTGTGTGTGTGTGTGTGTGTGTGTGTGTGTGTGTGTGTGTGTGTGTGTGTGTGTGTGTGTGTGTGTGTGTGTGTGTGTGTGTGTGTGTGTGTGTGTGTGTGTGTGTGTGTGTGTGTGTGTGTGTGTGTGTGTGTGTGTGTGTGTGTGTGTGTGTGTGTGTGTGTGTGTGTGTGTGTGTGTGTGTGTGTGTGTGTGTGTGCGTGCGCGTGTGTGTAAGTATGTGTGTGTGTGTGTGTGTGTGTGTGTGTGTGTGTGTGTGTGTGTGTGTGTGTGTGTGTGTGTGTGTGTGTGTGTGTGTGTGTGTGTGTGTGTGTGTGTGTCGCATCCGGGTATATCCACCTCTGATTTTGTCCTTGTCGCCTCCTTTCACTTTTTAATTGAAATCTTTCATTCCGTTCTCAATCATCCTCTTATCCTTATTTTTCCCCATCCCACGGACTCACTGGTCTCAAATATACGAGGTAATTACAGGAGATTACTTGTGTGGGAGAAGGTAAACATGTGCATTTGCCCTTACGCAGTCAGGCCTCGCCACACCCCAGCACCACACACCACCACCGCACACAGCCACACCACAACACCAACACATTGCATTGCATCCCTATATACCCGTGTTCAGAATAGCTTTAGAAAGTCAGGATATCAGGTACAATCCTGGTCAGAGGCCGAGTTACCTTCTGCACTTCCATTGTGTTTAGCGTTCTTCTTAATATTTAATCCTCTAATCTGATAAGATCTGTCATTTGTCAGGTTTCATAAAATTTCCAGCAGACTTGAAGACTTAAGATTGAGGGAAAACGCTTAAGACAGTGGAAATGAATGGAGTGTTGCTACATTACTGACTGTGATTGCACTACATCCATGGACTTGTGTTTCAGGAGACTGTCGTTTCCGACAGTCAACATAATGCTGCTCTTGGGACGAAGCCAACTCACTTATCACAAAAACAAATGTACTAACAACAATTCATAAAGATTACGTTAATATTTCCAACGTCTCACTGTGAATTACTGAGAAATATGAAGAACGTTTGCGATAGTTTTGAGTAGTAAATGTGTACCGTTCTTTCAGTATCTACAACACAGTGTTTTTATTCACTGATCCCTGATTGAGAACTCTTACAAAAAACCCTTCCTGATACATCTGCACAGCTTTCTAACTGTCCTCATAACACACCACCGTACCTGCATGAAGCATCTGAACGAACGGTAATCTGTGGAGGGTAGTAGTGTTATCGACCTGCCCGGGGGTCACCTGTCACTCCAAATACTACAGGTTGCAGTGACCCGGGTATACGTGGCAAAAATGGTGCTTCCAGTGGAGTGGTCACGTCTGCTTGGTGGCATAATGGATTCCCTCAAGGCAACACACGCAATGCATATTCACCGACGCGCCAATTACCCACCATGCACTATAATAATACCACTTCAAATGGGTTTCAACAAAAGAGGCAACCTATTTTTCTTACCTGTCGACAGCTGGGGTGCTTTGAATGTAGCTACGCGCGTGCACACTCACTCTTACACTCACAATCAACTCACACACACACATACACACACACACACACGAGAGAGAGAGAGAGAGAGAGAGAGAGAGAGAGAGAGAGAGAGAGAGAGAGAGAGAGAGAGAGAGAGAGAGAGAGAGAGAGAGAGAGAGAGAGAGAGAGAGAGAGAGAGAGAGAGAGAGAGAGAGAGAGAAATAACGTTGATTATACTGGCGAATAAGTGTGTGTGTGTGTGTGTGTGTGTGTGTGTGTGTGTGTGTGTGTGTGTGTGTGTGTGTGTGTGTGTGTGTGTGTGTGTGTGTGTGTGTGTGTGTGTGTGTGTGTGTGTGTGTGTGTAATCTAGATGAGTGAGGTTTACAGGCCTAAGTATATTCATGATTATAGTCAATATCTTTGTTATGGGAAGGAACGCTCAAAGAGCGACATTCGAGTTTGCTGTGGAGGAATTAGAGAGTAAATAAATAAATTAATAAATAATAAAGATTCATGACTTAAATAATTTTTGTTAATTACAATTACAGTCATTGTTCTGCCTTGTGTGAGAAAATTGAGGGCAATCACACAAGTAGATCCTGGAAGTCGAAATAGCTCCAGGTAAATTAACAGTCAGAATATTAAAAGAGAGAAATGAAAGGAAAAAAAAAATAATAAAGCAAGATTCCTCAAGTTTGCTGTAAATAAATATGCTAATCTGACAAGAAAATAGTAACAATACATGGATGATGAAGTAAAAAGCAAGTAAACACCACTAAGGATGAAAAAAATAATAAATAAAAAAAAATAAAGCAAATAAGTGAAGGAAAACAAGAGAGCAGGTATGAACAAAGCGTGGAAGAGGATGCGATGGGGAGGCCTGCAGGATGAAGCGACACATGCATTAGTGAGACAAAAGAAACTCAGAGGCGGGAGGGGAAAAGCGGCGGGCGGGGATGGCAGTGAGAAAGGGCGGAACGGGGCGGGAAGGGGCGGAGCAAACAGCCACTGGAACACATAGCAACACCAACAGGAATCTAATTGGCCAGGTGGTACAGAGCGAAACAAACAGGCTGACAGAAGTGTGTTTTCAAGAGGCTGCAGTACAAAACGAAAGGTCTTTTAGAAGTTGTAAATGATAATAGAAAAGATTGTATGGCAGTGAAAGGGTTACAAGAGGACAAAACGTTTAAAAATATCAACCAAAAGAGAAAAAGTGGACAAACCATTTATAAATATACATAAATGAACACACGCGAATAAGCAAAAATGGGGCGGGACACGGCAGGAATTCCAAAAGCCGCCTTAAAAGAGGACAAAGCATTAAAAATAAATAAATAAAAAATGCAAATGTGGGTTGGTAAAGGGCAGGAGTTCAAGAGCCGCCCTTACAGAAGCTAACAAGACCCGGGCGTTCGTTATCGCAGCAGGACGAGGTGAGGTCCAGGCAGAGAGGGAATAACTTGTTAGAGTGTAGACCGGCTAAGGAGAGTGCAGGCCGCCTCCTTGCCTCTGCCCCTCCTCCCTCCCTCCACTCACTTCTAAACTCCTTAACTTGATGTCTTAACTTTATCACTCTTGATCACGCCGGGAGTAGTTTTATTTATTTATTTATTTATTTTTTTGTCCCTTATGTGGCATTTCTGATTTACACATCTTGCTCTAATTCCTAATCCATCCCGATAGCCCCGCAATGAGAGAGAGAGAGAGAGAGAGAGAGAGAGAGAGAGAGAGAGAGAGAGAGAGAGAGAGAGAGAGAGAGAGAGAGAGAGAGAGAGAGAGAGAGAGAGAGAGAGAGAGAGAGAGAGAGGACAAAAACAAAGGCAGACAAACAGAAAGAGGCAAGCAGACAGACAGACAGACAGACAGACAGACAGACAGAGTAGCACACCAGCATACCATGATCAACACAGCCTGACAAGCCTCATGCCCACACGCACCAGATTCTCCTCCTAGAGCCTGGAATCCGCCAGTGAGTGCACGGCTTGCTCCGCCAGTCCGATAGCGGCCTGTCTGTTCCCATTCACTGCTGAGGAACTTTTATGACCGCGTGCCCTGCTGCCGCTACCACCCAGGCACCGGTGCAGGGCCTCATCTTTCCCTGAAGCACGGGGTCAGAAACTGGCGTACACCAAAGATATTCAGGCGCGGCATTCCCAGACATTTCAGTATATTATTCTTACTTTTAACACACTCAAGCACAATCGTTCTCAAACGGAGGCACGTGCCCTCATGAGGGGCATCAGGTAGATACAGGGCGGTTGTGAAGTCATCTGGCCAAAAATTATAATGAAATTACTCCACAAAGCAAATGTTAATTAAAATTACTCGTACCTCTATTACTTGTTTTATCTTAATTCAAGCGAAAAACTTTGTTTTCCTAAACAGTGCTTAGATACAAAGTGAAAAGGTATAATTTAATATATATACCATAATGTGTGTTGGGGTGCTTACAAGTCATGTCAGACAGTTTGGAAGCCACTGCTCTTGTGGAATCTATTGTTCTTTTATAATGGTATTTTTCTGATTCCAGTGATAGTCTGAATAGGATTCCGTACCATTAATGGGAAGAACACAATGATAATCCGAATAGTTCTCTCTGTGGTCTCTGAAAGCAGTTCTTATGAAAGCCAAAAGCACTTCAAATTATGGACCCTGGGATACTTTGTCATGGTTATACGTAATGCAAAGTCATGGAGTGATTACAGTGACAGTGACGTCGCGCACGTGCTGAGCGTCATGGCGCCTCGTTAATATGAAAACAGCACGCGTTCCACGAATCAGCAATCGTAAATCGTTGAGAAATCCGCCCTTACAAGGCAGTGCAGTCACAGTCACACTTCAAAAGCTCGCCGACAGAGGGCAGGTTTAATACTTTCACAAATTCACTGCCAGATGACAATACAGTCACCACACTAATTAGAAAGCCTATGGACAGAGAGCGGTGCCCCCATTCTGGCAACACCTGTCCCATGTAGATGGCGGGAACACCTCCCTGACACTTGACTGTTCAGCCACGTAACATGAGTCACCGCGATATACGAGGTCATCACAGTGGCACTGGCGGGCGGGTAATATACGGCAACACAAAGGGCACGCCACCCACCATTCAGAGACTGGAAGGGTGCAGACTTCCTAGGCACTTTGAATCACTGCCTTGGAAGATCAAAGGCCGACACTTTACTACGCGTGATAAACTGTGGCGATGCTAAGGAGTGAGGGTGACACACGTACTGCAGTGAGGGAAGTGCTGGGGTATTCCGTTAACTGGCCGAGTGTTCGAAAGAGAATTTAGAACAGAAGATAACGACGATGCAATATTGTTTTTTTCAGAAAGGTATAAATGAATAAAATGCGACTGTTTTCCAGAAAGGTATGAATGAATAACACGACGGGATTGTTTTCCAAAAAGATATGAATTAATAGCTGATATCATATTCATTCTGAAGAAAATATTACAAAAGATCACCGTCCTCGGATAAGGTAGCACAGGAGCAGCGTCTTTGTTTAGTTTCTGTATATATCCTTTAGTGACATTCAGTGCAGCAATGCCGCGCCGTCACGGCAAGCCACTCGTCGCTTCCGGGGAGCTGTCATGTCTTTATTCATCACTCATAACGTTACATTAATTTTCTTCATATACCTTCCTTCAAAAGAGAGAGAGAGAGAGAGAGAGAGAGAGAGAGAGAGAGAGAGAGAGAGAGAGAGAGAGAGAGAGAGAGAGAGAGAGAGAGAGAGAGAGAGAGAGAGAGAGAGAGAGAGAGAATAAATTGATAATTGCATCTATATATCTTCGTAAAACATGTAATTATTTTCTTCTTTACATGTTTCTTTAATCCGTTTGTTATGAGTCATCCTTTACGTGACCTACTCTCGAATAGAAGTCAAACTACCCTGGCACAGGAAGCGTGTTTTGTCTATGAGGAAGAGTTCATTCTCGTCCAGCAGTGATGCCTGTAGCGTGATGTGTTCCTCGTAACATACCACAAACAGCTCTTCGACAGTAACCTATCCTGACCCCCAGCCTCGGCCTCCTCGCCACGCTGGTCGTCACGCTGCATGGGAACTGTTGGGATTTGTCTGTTTATTCCCAGAAGTAATTGTATGACTGATTTAATAGCGCCTTTACAATACTGTCATATGATACAAAGGAACGTTTGAACAATATATTTGGGGGGATGAAAACAGTAATAGATAAATGAATAAATAAATAAATGAATACTCTTAAAATAAATTTTAAAAATAAATGAAACGTGGCGCGTTGAACGTTTTTCCTTATTTTTTTTTTATATTTATTACCTAAAGAAAGATATGGAACAGCAATGAATATTATAATTAACATGAATATGAAATTAAAATAATACATCACCAGTATTAAAAACAAAGCCGTGATCGTAATCAACACTCACAGAAAATTTGAATGTGCTTTACCAACAAACAACGGCTCTAGTAAATGGAATGTGAAATAATGTAGAGTCTGACGCAGCCTTACCTCATTACTTTCTTCCCCCTCTACGGTGTTCTTCAATCCCAACTTACATCACAAAGGGACACACACACACACACACACACACACACACACACACACACACACACACACACACACACACACAAAAAAAAAAAAAAAAAAAAAAAAAAAAAAACCTGTTGCCCCGTACCTGGGTGTTTGTGATACGCCACACCATTTAATTTAAATTACGAAATACGCTTTGTTCTCTCATAAGGACAGTGTTCACAGGCCACAGCGATGAATAATTAGATTCTCAAGAGCGTTCTTTTTTTCCCAATCGAAGCTGTATAAATGTTGCTGAATTATTATTATAAACATGAAAACGCTCTCGGGAACCCTTCAAATAGAGCCTCTATATTAAAAGCAGTCGAGATGAGATGACAAAACGCTTGAAATTCCGGCTAGTAAAGAAAAGATTTCTTAATCTCACACTAGCTTACTTAAATCTCAGAAACAGCCTCAACATTCTCCTCCTGCCGGGCTACAAGTCACACCTTCTATTATCCGATACTTGGGTGTTAGTAGGTGAAGTAATTTGGCCCAGCAGGTGGGAGAGGTGGGGTGGTCAGGTGTCTAGTCCGCCGCCCGCCCCTGCTGCCTGCTCATTAGGTGGTGCGGGATGACCACTGTTGCTTAAGTCACCGGTAATGCATCACATAAAGCCTCTGTCCTGCCTGCCCACCTACCCAGCTATCACTCCCTCATCCCCTCCCTTCCCCTCTCCGCCACTCATCACTCCCTCACTCCCTTCCCTTCCCTTCTCCGCCATTTACTCGTCGGAAACATGGCTATATCTCCGTTACAAACTTGTTTCACGTTTTGCTGCTCTCTCTCTCTCTCTCTCTCTCTCTCTCTCTCTCTCTCTCTCTCTCTCTCTCTCTCTCTCTCTCTCTCTCTCTCTCTCTCTCTCTCTCTCTCTCTCTCTCTCTCTCCAGGACACAAAGCTATAGTGAGGCAGACAGAGGAGGACACAAGGCCCCAAAACGGACGCAAAGTACTGGCACACATCAACAAGCAGACGAGATATAAACATAGACTCAATGCAAAGTGACAGTAGTAAGCCTGAGTGAATTATTCATGAACAAGGGCTGGGAATTTCAATGTAACATTCCATCACTACATTATTATATTCCACTCCACTCTCATTCAAGTCAGGCCACCACGTAGCCTTCTTTGTTTCTGTCCTCCTCCCCCTCCCCATCCTCCTCCTTCTCCTCTTCTCCACTTCTTACTCCCCGTCTTTCTTACATCGTTAATTTCATGGCTCAGTATATACATCCTCATTCACTAACTTACATCCTTCATCTCTTTGGCCTTCTCATCACCTCATTCCCTCCCTCTGTGTCTACATTCTATATTCTTTGTCTTCCTTCATCTCTTTACTCTACCCATTATCTCATTTTCTGTAACTCCAGTACCTATAACCTACATTCTCTGCCTTCCTTCCTTCCTTCCTTTATCTTTTTGCGTTTTCCATTTTTTCCATTCCCACCAGTTCCTCCCCAAAGCTTTCTCCCCACCCAAACACCTTTGCACAAGACATACAAGGCTGGTTTGAATGGGGATATAAAAATAGACTATTACTGCTTCTACACTTCCTATGTACATCAAGACCAGCAATAGGGGGAACAACAAATGATACGCTTTTTTTTATGTTTGATAAGTTATATAGACTATTTATCACTTTACATAACAAATCAGATCACTAGCTGACTTTTCTAACCAAAACAAGATCATCATACAACGCCGCAGAAATTAAATAAATAGAATAAATAAGTAACAAAACCGAAAAATAACACAAGATGAAAGAACTCCAAGGCTCATAATGGTAACAGGTCACAACGCCCCCCACTTTCCAGCCTGAGGACCAAGAGCCGGCGCCGAAGCCCACAGCAGCGCCACAGAGTGTGTGGCACGAGTTACACAACCTAGCCGCTATGAGTCAGCCATACGGACGCTGCTCGCGTATACTCCCTTCACCCATAAGGGGCACCCTGAAGGCAGCGCCACCGCAAAATTGCTGTCAATGTATAGGTTGGGGAATAACGATGATGGGATAGATGATGGTGATGATGATTTTCATGATAACGACGACGACGATAATAATAATAATAACCGTAAAAATTATAAGCAGCAGCAGCAGCAGCAGCAGAAGGCCCTGAAAGTCAGATTATACCAGCAGTCTGGGGCTTTAGTGTAGTAGTGACAGGACAGCTAAGATGGAGATCCAGACACCCATATTGTCTTCATATCAACCACGTAGTGCCAGTCAAAGCCCTGGGACCAGTTCCCTCAGGAGTTCCTCGGCGCCTCTACCTGGGCGTGTTCAAATCGAGAGGGTTGGGCTCGTTCCCCCCCACTGCCCCCACCACACACATCACTTGGATGCGGTAATTAGAGTTTCGTCCAATAACAATGTATTAAATCAGACACAATGGAGTGAGAGATACGAGAGGACGAGCACACTCTCACTTTGGAGACGGGCCGCCCAGTCCACTGTCAGCACCACGAGGCAGAGGCGCGGAGTAATACATGAGGAAACTGGTCTTGGGACACTGGCTGATATAACCTTCGTTCTGGCGAGCCCACTTCCGTATCGTACACACAGCGCTGTGTTTGGTTATGAAATTCCCTTCTCTCATACTCTCTCATCCCTTCCATGGGTAAACTCTGGAACTCTCTCCCTGATTCTGTTGTCCTGAATATTATCATAGTTATCTTGCGTAATTGTCATGCATGTTTTCAAACTTAGTAAAATTACATAAAAAAAGAGAGAAGGGAAAAATTATTCTCAAACAGTGGATGATGAATGAAAAAACATCAGTTATGAAATTATTAGTGTCGAGTCAATATGGAATTTTAAAAGATGAGACAAATTTGTGGATGGATATGGTGGGTGAAAATAAGTAGATTTGTTTTACACGTGTAGGCCTGATGGCTTCTGGCAGCTTCTATTATTTTCCTATGTTCTGATGTTTTTATATTCCTCATAAATCCAGTAAGCATTTCCGTTTAATATTACAAAGGCGGGGGCCACAACAAACCAGAGACAGGTTTTACATCACACATGCATGTATACAGATAACACACAACAAGCAACACTCCCTCACTAAACACTTCTCAAGTAATGCCACGCCTCGTGCATCATATTGTGTGTACGGGATAATTATGGATGCACCTCAGTGGGCCTTCCTTATTTATAAATTTTTGTACCCCTTGGCCAGTACCCCTTACATGAAAAAAAAAAAAAAAAGGTTCAGCGGAATGTATTTGATATATTCGAGTTTAATACATTCTTGATATATCGAAGTAAGCCATAAAAAATGGTCTCAAGTTTCACTTCATTTCAATGATGGGAGTGTATTTGAACCAAATGGAGCAGGGTACTTCTCACAAGTGTTACACAACCCTGTGCAGGAAGGTTACTAATTGGAGGCTAGGTACTGCCCAGTGCTGGCATACAAATGTGATACGCGCCCATTCCCACTCTCCTCCCTCAGGCGTCCCGGGAAGGGCGACAACAAGGGGAAGAATCAAAGGGGAGCGGGCGGCATACCAGAGGCCCCCTGCGAGTGCCGCCCAAGGGTTCGGCCGGGCGTGCCGGGCTTGACAAAGAGGCGGTCAGGTGTGTGGAGGAGACAAACAAGGTCAGATGGGGGGAGAGGGAGAAAGAAGGGAGTCAGAAGGGAGGGAGAAAGATCCCGGACCCCCCTGCCATCTACACCTCCCCACCTCATCCCCACTTATCCTCACACACACACACACACACACACACACACACACAGGGAGGAGGCTTAGAAGGAGAGCCACTCCCTTCTCATTTGCACGCCGCCATCTATCACGCCTCCACCGCCCCTCCCCTCCTCCCAAGTTATTCCATTCTTGTAATCCATCGTTCAGTTTGAAAATAACGCGGTGACGACAAACAAAACGCTGTCACTTCAATGCAAACAAAGTCACACTGATGGCAAGCAAGGTTTAGTTTATTTATTTATTTTTCCTGCCTCTCAACGCCAAATCGAGCAGCCTCTCCCTCTGAGGCAGGTGCCGCGAGACGTACGATGACTGCGATGCTTCAGAACGAGACATCAGCCGTCAATTATCATTATTCATTCCAAGGTCACACAACAACATCATTATTCACGACACATGCATTAAGTGCTCACGTCACACTGTAACATAAACCTTCCAGATAGTGTGTCGAGTTAATAATGCCTCGCACTCTAACTGTAGCTCCTTTCCGCCTCACTCATGCAAGATGGATAAACTCAACCAGACCGTCTACATAGAATATAAATAAAATAAAAGTTTCCGACGACTTGAACATATTCAAAAGAAACGTATCAAGACACCTCCAAAAATTAATTAGCCAACACGATCAGAACCCTTTCTCATTTCACTTCTGCAGAGCGACTAACAAGCAAACTTCATTATCCTTCTCCACCACTTGACCAGTCTTCTACACCAGTCTTCTTTACACACACAAAAAAAAAAAAGAAAGCTAAAAAAACAGAAGTCGTACCAGATTACGCTCTTTCTTCAAACTTACACAGCAATATGGACAGTTATTTTCCTTGTGTTTTACTATTCAACCCTTTGCTAACATTCTCCATTTTACAAGAGCAGAAGCAGCAGCAGTGGGAGTATAGAAAGGCAGTCAACTGAGGCAGGTAGAACAGCCTCATCACAAACACGATTACAACCCTTTTCTCAATTAATTTCTGCAGAGCGGCTAACGAGCAAACTTTATTATTCTTGTGCAGCACTTGACCAGTCTTCTTTATACACAAACAGAAAAGAAGCACAATCAGATTACATTTTCCTCAAACTTCCACAACAATTAATACTGTCGTTTTCCTTGCCTTATCATTCGTCCCTTGCCTGACCTTTCCATTTTACTAGATCAGATTAAGTTCTTTCCTCAAACTAACACGGCAAGTATTATAGATGCTTTCCTTATGTTTTATCATTCATTCATTAGCTAACCTCCTGTGATGCATTTTACAAGATCGGATTACACTCTTACCTCAAACTTACACGGCAGGTAATTCAGTACCTTGTGTTTTATTATTAAACCTTCAAGAGCAGCAGCAGCAGTGGGGGTACATCAGGGCAATCAACTAAGACAGGTATAATCTCAAGGGAGGGGATCTGTGTTACCTGCCACTCCAATGTTCTTATGGCCCTCATCACACGCCCACCTGACATCGCAGCTCGACAAATCAGATCTGCACTGGCTCCATCGTCCCTCCCGCAGACTGACCCACGTAACGACGGCAAGGTACGGCCAGGTTGTGACGCAAGGAGAGTAACAGGTGATGAGGGGAGGACGAAAGGTACTGAGGCGACGAGGTATGAAGGAGAGTAAATGGGGTAATAAACCAAGGAGGAGAACTGCAGTGACGAATGAAGGATACAGTGTAAGACAGAAGAGGTGTGCGAGGAAGATGGGAAGGGAGCAACTGAAATAAATGGAGATAGTTAAAAGATAGTAGGCAACTGGTGACAGAAGTAATTAATAAGGTGGAGAAGGTAGGAAAAGAGTGAGCGCTGTGATGATGCGCGTAACTGAAAATATGAGGAGAAAAGGAAATGTACATTGAAAGAGAAAGAAGGAAAGAATGTCAAGTAAGTGGCAAACGAAAGAGGAAAAGAAGAGAAAAATAAGACAGGCTGAGAATTTTAAAATAAATATAATAAAAAACAATAACAATACTTAGGAACAAAAAAAAAAGAGAAAATAAAAAAATAAACAAAGGAACATACACACAACTAATAAAGAATATACAGTTATAGAAAACTCAAAGAAATAAAAAAAAGTAAAAGATTAACACAAGGAATAAAAAAAAAACAAGATACGTATAGGAATAAAAGAGAAAGCGATGATGGAGATACGAAAATAGAAGTGATGGAAGGCGGAAAGGACAGAACAGAGAGAAAAAGGAGAAAAGTGGGCGGAGACTAAGTAGGAAATAAACGCAAGACATACAGAGCATGCACGAGAATAAAGAGGTTAAGAGGTGAGGAAGAACAAGTAGAGGAGAGAAGAGAAGAGAAGAAGAAGAGAAGAGAAGAGAAGAGAAGAGAAGAGAAGAGAGGAGAGGAGAGGAGAGGAGAGGAGAGGAGAGGATGAAGGGAAGGGAAGGGAAGGGAAGGGAAGGGAAGGGAAGGGAAGGGGAGGGGAGGGGAGGGGAGGAGAGAGGAGAGGAGAGGAGAGGAGAGGGCAAAAATAGGGAAGCAGTGAAAAAGAGAGAGAGAGAGAGAGAGAGAGAGAGAGAGAGAGAGAGAGAGAGAGAGAGAGAGAGAGAGAGAGAGAGAGAGAGAGAGAGAGAGAGAGAGAGAGAGAGAGAGAGAGAGAGAGAGAGAGAGAGAGATAAAGCAAGGGAAAGCAAAAAATAAAGGGTGCCCAGACGAGTTATTTTTATCTTCGTTTTATTTATTTATTTTTTTGTCTATCATTACTTTTCATCTTCCTCTTGGCCACTCTCCTATTCATATGAGAGAGAGAGAGAGAGAGAGAGAGAGAGAGAGAGAGAGAGAGAGAGAGAGAGAGAGAGAGAGAGAGAGAGAGAGAGAGAGAGAGAGAGAGAGAGAGAGAGAGAGACGAAACTCCAAACATTTTTCTTCCTCTCCCTTTTTCTTTTCCCTTTTTTTTTACATGGTACAAAAACAAAAAAACATTATACTTCAATTCTCTCTTTCCTTTCCCTTCCACCAATTAAAAAAAAAAAAAAAAAGGAGGAATGTTAAGAAAGAGACAAGGGAGAAAAGACAAAATGAAAAGAGACGATAATAAGGAAAAAACACAATAACACGGAATGATGGAGGGAAAGACAAATTATACGAGAGAAACGGGGGCAAAAGAGAGGAATGATAATTATTGTGATGGATGGAAAGGAAAGTGAGAGATGGCAGTATGGAAAAATATTGACGAAGATTATCATAATGACGGAGAGAGAGAGAGAGAGAGAGAGAGAGAGAGAGAGAGAGAGAGAGAGAGAGAGAGAGAGAGAGAGAGAGAGAGAGAGAGAGAGAGAGAGAGAGAGAGAGAGAGAGAGAGAGAGAGAGAGAGAGGAAAATGTTAAAAGATTAGAACAAAAACGAGGAAGAAGCATTTGGAAGGAAGGAAGGAAGAAAAAGAGGAAAACGAAGGAAGGAAGGAAGGAAGGAAGGAAGGAAGGAAGGAAGGAAGGAAGGAAGGAAGGAAGGAAGGAAGGAAGGAAGGAACAACGGAAAGAAAGAAAGTAGAAAGGATGAGGGAATAGAGAGAAGGATTAGAGATAAGAAGATCAAGACATGTAGTAATCATCATCATCATCATCATCATCTCTCTCTCTCTCTCTCTCTCTCTCTCTCTCTCTCTCTCTCTCTCTCTCTCTCTCTCTCTCTCTTTGTGTGTGTGTGTGTGTAACCCGAGAACCACTTTTCTCCCACTGTTTTTTTCTCTACCATTTTTTTTATATTCTATTTTTTTTACGCCACCTGCTCCTCCCGTATATGGAAAGACGGCGCACAAAAAAAAACCCGCACCTCGTAAAGTAATAATAATAATAATAATAGTAACAAAAAAATAACAGGTTGACAGTGGGAAAAAAAAAAAAAAGAGACGCCCAGTGACTGCTAGATAGGTAATGGCGGTCAGACTGCGTATACTGAGACCATTCAAGAGTAAAAAAAAAAACGTAGATAGATTGTACCCGAGTCTTCTTCTCTCCTTTCCTCTTCTCTCCTCTTTCCGTTTTTAGTATACTAGTCAATGATTGGAATATGATACAAGCGGGGAAAATTTGAAGAGGAAGGGAAGGGAAGGGAAGGGAAGGGAAGGGAAGAGAATGCTCAACAGGAAACATACATAGATACTCCAACTCTCTCTTCTTCTCTCCTCTTTCTGTTTTTAATATACTTTACTCAGCGACTGCATAATGACAGAGATGGGGAAGTCTGAAGGGTAAAGGGGAAGGGAAGGGAAGGGAAGGGAAAGGAAGGGAAGGGAAGGAGAGGTATGGTGGATTTGTTGGATGCAGAGAGAGAGAGAGAGAGAGAGAGAGAGAGAGAGAGAGAGAGAGAGAGAGAGAGAGAGAGAGAGAGAGAGAGAGAGAGAGAGAGAGAGAGAGAGAGAGAGAGAGAGAGAGAGAGAGAGAGAGAGAGAGAGAGTGTACAGGATACGGGAGAGGGGAAGATTAACTGGGTGGAAGTTTTCATTAAGAGTTACATAAGGAGGAGGAAAGAAAGGAGAAAATTCTAACGATACTCCATTATTATGAACACCGTCTAATAATAATAATAATAATAATAATAATAATAATAATAATAAGAAGAAGAAGAAGAAGAAGAAGAAGAAGAAGAAGAAGAAGAAGAAGAAGAAGAAGAAGAAGAAGAAGAAGAAGAAGAAGAAGAAGAAGAAGAAGAAGACAAAGCAATCACACAAAATACTAAACAACAGCTGAGTATAAAAACTTTGGTACAGGACAGAACAAGGAAAATTAACGTACTGCTAAGCTCTATGAGGAAATGGTGAGACAAATACTAACTAGCCACGCAGGAAATTCCTCCCGGCAACACGTTAAAGGAATGTCCGACTGGGTGTCTTATGTCTTATGCTGCCACCCCGCCCCCCCACGTTTCCTCATGGTAATCTGTATGCACTGATTGCTTTAGGTAGGTAGGTTAGAATGAATAGTTTAGGTGGGGTTAGATTTAAATTGCGCTAGGTAAGGTTAGATTAGGTTATGCTGAGTTAGGTAAGATTAAGTTTGGTAAGGTAGGGTTTGGTGTAAGCTGGGCTAGATAAGGTCACGTTAGGTTATGTTAGGTAAGGTTTGGTGAGGTAGGGTTATATCCAAGGTGTGTTAGGTTAAGTAAGATGGGGTAAGGTTTCGGTTGGATTAGGTTAGGTTTGATTAGGTTAGATCTGAGTTGGGTCAGGTAAGGTTAAGTATAAGTAAGGTTAGGTTAAGTAAGGTAGGATAAGATTTCAGTTGGGTTAGGTTAGATTAGATTAGGTGAGTTGGTCACGTTACCAACACATCTTAATCTAACCAGAGCTAGCCTAACTGTATATAAGCTAACCTAACTTCATTTAACCTTAATCCTACTTTACCTGATCTTACTTTACTTTATCGTACCTAACCTGACTTGATCGAGCCTAACCGGATCTAACCTTATTTTACGCACCTTACCCTACCTTAGCTCACCCAGTCTACCCTAACCTAACCCAAACCAGCCCAATCAAAGCCGAGCCATCTGACCTTCATGCGCCTTCTCTACCACGCCCTTTGCTCCCTCACGTGCATCACTATATTTGCCTCCCAACAAACAGCCTCAGCAGCCTCAGTGTTCGCCGTGGCCACCTCCTGCCTGACCTTGCCCTGCTCCTCCTCCTCCTCCTCCTCCTCCTCTTCCTCAGACACACCAACAACAATCCTTTCCGCCTTACCCCCTGCATCGTTATCAAACAGCACGCACACCAGAACCGCCCCAAGGTCGGGATGATTATGTATGTGTAAAGAACGACATGACGCATGGAGACTTATTTTTCTAAGTGATGATGCAGTACAGAGTTTCATAGTTGTCTTTGAAACGTTGGAAAGGAAATAAAAAAAAGATGTGGAGTTAGATCAAAGAGGAGGAGGAGGAGGAGGAGGAGGAGGAGGAGGAGAGGAGAGAGGAGAGGAGAGGAGAGGAGAGGAGAGGAGAGGAGAGGAGAGGAGAGGAGAGGAGAGGAGGGGAGGGGAGGGGAGGGGAGGGGAGGGGAGGGGAGGGGAGGGGAGGGGAGAGGAAGGGAGGGGAGGAGAAGGAGAAGGAGTTGTCTTTGAAACGTTGGAAAGGAAATAAAAAAAAGATGTGGAGTTAGATCAAAGAGGAGGAGGAGGAGGAGGAGGAGGAGGAGGAGGAGGAGGAGGAGGAGGAGGAGGAGGAGGAGAGGAGAGGAGAGAGGAGAGGAGAGGAGAGGAGAGGAGAGGAGAGGAGAGGAGAGGAGAGGAGAGGAGAGGAGGGGAGGGGAGGGGGAGGGGAGGGGAGGGGAGGGGAGAGGAAGGGAGGGGAGGAGAAGGAGAAGGAGGAAGTTTATTATTATTATTATTATTATCATTATTATTATTATTATTATTATTATTATTATTATTATTATAGTAAACCAGGCAGGACCGACAAAAGGAGAGAAAAAAATTACTATAAACTCGAGGTTTCTATAGGGGCCCATCCCAGTTAGGAAGCCAAGTATTATATATATATATATATATATATATATATATATATATATATATATATATATATATATATATATATATATATATATATATATATATATATATATATATATATATATATATATATATATATATATATATATATATATATATATATATAGCTGCATAGAAAAAGAAGAAGAAGAAGAAGAAGAAGAAGCAGAAGCAGAAGCAGAAGCAGAAGCAGAAGATGGAGATGATGATGGTGACGATGATGGCAAAAGTGATGGTGATGAAGAGCAGAATAAAAATACAAAATAAATAAAAAAAAGCAAGAGCAAGAGTAACAACAACAACAACAACAACAACAACAACAACAACAACAAGCAACAAGCAACAGACAGGCAAGGCAAGACAAGACAAGACAAGACAAGACAAGGCAAGGCAAGGCAAGGCAAGGCAAGGCAAGGCAAGGCAAGACAAGACAAGGCAAGGCAAGGCAAGGCAAGGCAAGGCAAGGCAAGACAAGGCAAGGAAAGGCAAGGCAAGGCAAGGCAAGGCAAGGGAAGGGTGGGGACAGAAGGACAGATAGTTTGAGCATCAGCAGCAGCAGCAACAACAGCAGAGAGGAGGAAGGAAGGAAGGGTTTGCGAGGCGCGGTGACAAGCGAGCCAAGCCAAGCAAACCTTCTCCTCTCTACGTAGTCCAGGTGAAGGTCGCCTCACACTCCTGACTGGCTGGCACACACTGGCTATCTGGTTTATACTACATGGCACAAGTATGTTCTCTTTAATACTCCCAGACTTTTACAATGAAGTAGAAAGGAAAGAGACACGGCAGCAGTCCTTTTGACGACATTAATGATGAAATATATAATTAATATATAATCTTTAGTAAATTATACTGATAGTTATGAAGAAGGTTCCTCCCCATCACCTTCCAGCACACACACACACACACACACACACACACACACACACACACACACACACACACACACACACACACACACGTAAACACTTTAGTGGTTTGTATTAATTTACAAATGGAAGACCACACACGCGTTCTGATGATATCTTTAGCCTTGTAGCCTTGTGTACATGTATATATGTATCTATGTGTGTATGTATGCTCGTATGTATGCATGTGTACGCGCATGTCGGCTTGGTATGTATGCATGTCTGAACGATGTACGTACTGCGCATGAAGGCGAGGCACCGAGAATGTTGATGGCGGTGATGTAATGAGCGGCTGCCTGACGCTGGTACAGTCATGGCCACAGGGGGAGAGAAACCTGTCCTCACTGCTCGCCTCTGTTTGGCATTTCCCTCATTATAACCCTTCTACTGCTATGAGCGTCTTTTGCTAACTTTCATAGCACTGTAGAGATTGTTTACATGAAGACGCATGAGAGAAAACAAAGAGAATATAACGTTAATTTAGTCTTTCTTTTTAACACTACAGAAGAAAAAAAAGTGCCTCAAAGGTTATAGGTGTTAAAGGAACCATTTGTCAAGCAGGGAAAGGGTTGAGCCCGCACCGATCTCCTAAGCAAAACAGAGAATAGAGTGTTAGTTTAGTCTTTTTTTTTCTTTACACTACAGAAATAGCACAAAAAAAAGGAAAAATGCCTAAAAAAAAAAAAAAAAAAGTATTAAAGTGAGCAGGGAAAGCGTTAAGCCCCCCGATCAGCTAAGAATCAATCAACTGCCGGGTGTTATTAAGGGGACTGTCAGTAGATCAAAGGACTTGCAAATAGGAAGCAAAGTTTTACGCAGAGACTACCATGTGTGGGTCTGATGGCTTCTTGCAACTCCTTCTTTTTATGACCTGACGCTGTGGAAGTGATTGAAGTACGCTAACTGACCACAGCTATGCCACTTCTCCAACATAAAAAGTATCACAAGAGAAGAACAAACAGCAGCAAACCTCTTGGCCCTTGCGAGGTGTAGGGAAGTGAAAGCAAAGGCCCCTCATACAGTGAAGGAGATAGGAAGGGAAAGGACTGACTGTGGTGATGATGGTGATGGTAATAGTGAGAGAGAGAGAGAGAGAGAGAGAGAGAGAGAGAGAGAGAGAGAGAGAGAGAGAGAGAGAGAGAGAGAGAGAGAGAGAGAGAGAGAGAGAGAGAGAGAGAGAGAGAGAGAGAGAGAGAGAGAGAGAGAGGGGTGGAAGACAGTACGTACTAGATGTAGTTTGCAGTCCAATATGGAGGAATGCTCTTGGCAACAGTGGAGTGGTGAAGGTGGAAGAGTGGAAGGAGGAGGAGGAGGAGGAGGAGGAGGAGGAGGAGGAGGAGTGGGGGTTAACGTGGCGTACGTGGAGAGATGGAGTGTTAGCAGGGATTCAGAGGAGGAGGAGGAGGAGGAGGAGGAGGAGGAGGAGGAGGAGGAGGAGGAGGAGGAGGAGGAGGAGGAGGTAAGACGCAGAATACGAGAAATGGTCCTCATCATCCAAGAGAAATGAGGAACCATTCAGCAAACCGGTTCTTTGTGGTTTAAGGGAGGGGGGATATGCAAGGGAGGGAGGGGGTGATGCAATGGGGGTGGGAAGGATGAAGGGGGAGGGGGAAGAGGCGGGGAGGAGAGAGGAACATGGGGAAAGGAAGGGAAGGGAGGTGGTGGGAGAGGACATAGTAGCTATTATTAGATAAAGGAACGGGAAGAAAATAAGAGGAGGAAAGAACGAGGAGAGAGAAGGAAGATCAATGAAAAGGAAGACAAGAGAAGAGAAGACAAGACAAGAAAAGAGAAGACAAGAGAAAAAAAGAGAAGAGAAGAGAAGAGAGAAATTAAGTTAAACATAAAAGAAAAGAAAGAGAAGCAAGATGGAATAGTTTGAGGAAGAAAGAAAGAGAAGAAAAGAAACGGAGACCATGGTAGGGGAAGAGAAAGGGAAGGGACGGAAAGGTAAGAGAAGGGATGGGAAGCAGAGATTAGGTGTGAGAGAGACTGGGATGGAGAGAAGGGATGGGATTAAAGAGGAAGGGGAAGAGGACGGAATGAGACAGCAAAAGAAGGGAAGGTAGGAGAAGAGAAGAGAAGAAAAGAGAAGAGAAGAGAAGAAAAGAGAAGAGAAGAGAGAAAAGAAGAGAAGGGAAGGGAAGGGAAGCATATGATAATAGGAAGGTGAAAGGAAGAAGAGAAAGGGAGATGAAGTAACAAGAAGATAGGAGCGAAAGATAACTGGAGGAGGAGGAGACCAGATGGCACCACTGCTATCACATTTATTTCTAAAGCTGAACTCTTTGCTCAAACCTTTGCTAAAAACTCTACCTTGGACGATTCTGGGCTTGTTCCTCCCTCTCCTCCACCCTCTGACTACTTCATGCCACGTATTAAAATTCTTCGTAATGATGTTTTCCATGTCCTCGCTGGTCTAAACCCTCGGAAGGCTTATGGACCTGATGGGGTCCCTCCTATTGTTCTCCGAAACTGTGCCTCCGTGCTTGCACCTTGCCTAGTCAAACTCTCTCAGCTCTGTCTGTCAACATCTACCTTTCCTTCTTGCTGGAGGTTTGCCTACATTCAACCTGTTCCTAAAAAGGGTGACCGCTCTAATCCCTCAAACTACCGTCCTATTGCTTTAATTTCCTGCTTATCTAAAGTTTTGAATCCTCAACAGGAAGATTCTTAAACATCTATCACTTCACAACCTTCTATCTGATCGCCAGTATGGGTTCCGTCAAGGCCGCTCTACTGGTGATCGTCTGGCTTTCCTTACTGAGTCTTGGTCATCCTCTTTTAGAGACTTTGGTGAAACTTTTGCTGTTGCCTTGGACATATCAAAAGCCTTTGATAGAGTCTGGCACAAAGCTTTGATTTCAAAACTACCCTCCTACGGTTTCTATCCTTCTCTCTGTAACTTCATCTCAAGTTTCCTTTCTGACCGTTCTATTGCTGCTGTGGTAGACGGTCACTGTTCTTCTCCTAAATCTATTAACAGTGGTGTTCCTCAGGATTCTGTCCTGTCACCCACTCTCTTCTTATTATTCATTAATGATCTTCTAAACCAAACTTCTTGTCCTATCCACTCCTATGCTGATGATACCACCCTGCACTTTTCCACGTCTTTTCATAGACGTCCAACCCTTCAGGAGGTAAACATATCACGCAGGGAAGCCACAGAACGCCTGACTTCTGATCTTTCTAAAATTTCTGATTGGGGCAGAGCAAACTTGGTATTGTTCAATGCCTCAAAAACTCAATTCCTCCATCTATCAACTCGACACAATCTTCCAGACAACTATCCCCTCTTCTTCAATGACACTCAACTGTCCCCCTCTTCTACACTGAACATCCTCGGTCTGTCCTTTACTTATAATCTAAACTGGAAACTTCACATCTCATCTCTAGCTAAAACAGCTTCTATGAAGTTAGGTGTTCTGAGACGTCTCCGCCAGTTTTTCTCACCCCCCCAGCCGCTAACTCTGTACAAGGGCCTTATCCGTCCATGTATGGAGTATGCTTCACATGTCTGGGGGAGTTCCACTCATACTGCTCTTCTAGACAGGGTGGAATGAAAAGCTTTTCGTCTCATCAACTCCTCTCCTCTAACTGACTGTCTTCAGCCCCTCTCTCACCGCCGCAATGTTGTATATCTAGCTGTCTTCTACCGCTATTTTCATGCCAACTACTCTTCTGATCTTGCTAACTGCATGCCTCCCCTCCTTCCGCGGCCTCGCTGCACAAGACTTTCTTCTTTCTCTCACCCCTATTCTGTCCACCTCTCTAACGCAAGAGTTAACCAGTATTCTCAATCATTCATCCCTTTCTCTGGTAAACTCTGGAACTCCCTGCCTTCTTCTGTATTTCCACCTTCCTATGACTTGAATTCCTTCAAGAGGGAGGTTTCAAGACACTTATCCACCAATTTTTGACCACTGCTTTGACCCTTTTATGGGACTGGCATTTCAGTGGGCATTTTTTTTTATTAGATTTTTGTTGCCCTTGGTCAGTATCCTTCCTACATAAAAAAAAAAGAAAGAAGAGAAGGAGGTATGAGAGAGAGAAGAGAAAATCTGAACTGGAAACTTCACGTCATCTCTAGCTAAAACAGCTTCTATGAAGTTAGGTGTTCTGAGACGTCTCCGGCAGTTTTTCTCACCCCCCAGCTGCTAACTCTGTACAAGGGCCTTATCCGTCCATGTATGGAGTATGCTTCACATGTCTGGGGGCTTCCACTCATACTGCTCTTCTAGACAGGGTGGAATGAAAAGCTTTTCGTCTCATCAACTCCTCTCCTCTAACTGACTGTCTTCAGCCCCTCTCTCACCGCCGCAATGTTGCATATCTAGCTGTCTTCTACCGCTATTTTCATGCCAACTGCTCTTCTGATCTTGCTAACTGCATGCCTCCCCTCCTTCCGCGGCCTCGCTGCACAAGACTTTCTTCTTTCTCTCACCCCTATTCTGTCCACCTCTCTAACGCAAGAGTTAACCAGTATTCTCAATCATTCATCCCTTTCTCTGGTAAAACTCTGGAACTCCCTGCCTTCTTCTGTATTTCCACCTTCCTATGACTTGAATTCCTTCAAGAGGGAGGTTTCAAGACACTTATCCACCAATTTTTGACCACTGCTTTGACCCTTTTATGGGACTGGCATTTCAGTGGGCATTTTTTTTTATTAGATTTTTGTTGCCCTTGGCCAGTATCCTTCCTACATAAAAAAAAAAAAAAGAAAGAAGAGAAGGAGGTATGAGAGAGAGAAGAGAAAATTGAGAGGGACACAGGGAGGGGAGGAGGAATGAGTGTATGGGAGTGTGAGGGGAGAGATGGGAGGGAAGGACGGGAAGAGAGGAATGTGCAGAGTGGGTGAAGGGCAGTTACGGGACTGGTGTATGGGGGGGAGCATAAATCCTTGTACAGGTGGCGGTAAAGAGGGTGTGGTGATTAATACGAGGATTACTGATAGCTAGGAGGAGGAGGAGGAGGAGGAGGAGGAGGAGGAGGAGGAGGAGGAGGAGGAGGAGGAGGAGGAGGAGGATAATAACATACCTTAAATAAACAGCATATCGATTATAATCATTCCTTCATTCCTTAACTGTTTCGGAAGCTGACGGAGGAGGAGGAGGAGGAGGAGGAGGAGGAATGAAAAAGACAAAAGAAGACAAACACGTTGACAGAAGAAGAAGAAGAAGAAGAAGAAGAAGAAGAAGAAGAAGAAGAAGAAGAAGAAGAAGAAGAAGAAGAAGAAGAAGAAGAAGAAGAAGAAGAAGAAGAAGAAGAAGAAGAAGAAGAAGAAGAAGAAGAAGAAGAAGAAGAAGAAGAAGAAGAAAATACAGAAGACAACCACAAAAAAAAAAAAAAAAAAAAGCGGCTGAAAGTGAGGAAGCATCAACTAGCGGAGGGAGACGAGGGAGGAGATGAAGAAGGCAATACTACAGAAGGACACGGGGATCACTACAGAGAGGCAGGGACGGCCAGGCATGCAGGGGTGAGCGAGCACCTGACCATCATTATCGTGCGGGCCCTTCGCATTAGGGAAATAAGGTGTCAGGACCGCCACGTATATAGACCACTACTCGTGCTTCACCTGGTGCCGCTATGCTCCTGCTGGGGAGGTTAGCGCGGACACCGTAATGCCTTTATTCTGCAACTCTTCTGCCTTCTACACTCCACCCGGACTACTCAAAAGGCTGTAGGTGAAGTTGTACAGGTTCTTAAGGGTGTTTTTTAAAGCTCTAGTGAAAAATTAACGAGATTTCTACATTATTTATAGGAGAAACACTCTTGGAAACTCGGCTGATTATTTATGTAACCTTTGAATATACTCGTGGTGAGACAGCAAAGCATTTCACAATACGGCCCTAAGCATTTTCACTTCATCCACACCGCCCAGTCCTCTCCCTTTCCTCTCCCTTCCCTCACATCTCTCCCCTCACACTCCCATACACTCACTCCATTTCCCCTCTCAGTGTCGCCCTCCGTTCTCTTTTCTCTCTCTCTCATACCTCCTCCTCCTCCATCTACACCTCTTCCTCTTCCTTTTTTTTTTTTTTTTATCTGCTACAGTCCTCTTCTTCTTCTTCTTGTGTCATTTTTGTGTGTAATTCTCTGCTACTTTAAACTTTTCACTCTTTACGTTACTCCTTTTGCTAGCATTCCCACCACTGCGACTACCGGTTAATGAGGCGTCTTTTAAGGATTTCACTCCCAAAATCATTCTTTCGTCACCATTCCTACCACTGTAACCCTTGCTATTGGTGGGGGAACTTAATGAGAACACCTTCAAGCCTTTTCACTGCCATAGTCATTCCTTTGTTACCATTTCTAGCACTGTGACTTCTTTGCATGGACACACAACGGTTAGGAGAATAGAAAGTTAACCGTGTCTTTCAACCTGTCAAACTATTTAAAGAGGCTGTAGTACAAATAGGAGGGAATAAAAGGTTGACTGTCTTCTTCAGGAGCGATTTAAGAGACTAGTACAAATGTGAGTCTAAAAAGTTACAGATGGTTATAAAAAAAAAAAAATTGTCTAGCAGTGGAGAGGTTTAGGGAGAGGGAAGGAGATAAGGGCACGGTAAGGAGGTGGAAGGGAGTAAAGGGTTAATAAGAGTCGTCTACAGTTACTCATTTCTTAAGGGCTACTAAAGATGAAGGAGAGAGAGAGAGAGAGAGAGAGAGAGAGAGAGAGAGAGAGAGAGAGAGAGAGAGAGAGAGAGAGAGAGAGAGAGAGAGAGAGAGAGAGAGAGAGAGAGAGAGAGAGAGAGAGAGAGAGAGGGGAGTGAGTGGAGGGGTGGGAAGTTAATAAGTCATCCACGTTTGATTTAATGAGGGATAATAATAATGATGAAGCGAGAGAGAGAGAGAGAGAGAGAGAGAGAGAGAGAGAGAGAGAGAGAGAGAGAGAGAGAGAGAGAGAGAGAGAGAGAGAGAGAGAGAGAGAGAGAGAGAGAGAAAACAAAACAAAAAAGATAAGTAACTATCATTTCCTTCCCTTCTCCCACTCTACCTTTGAGACTTTGAGAAGGAAGGGAAGGGGAGTGGAAAGAGAATAGGAAAGGGAAGAAGAAGAAGAAGAAGAAGGCCATTACTCACAACCCCATCCCCCTTCCCCCCACGATCTTATCCTCCATTCCCGCTGCCCATCCCTTGAGCGTTTGTAAAGGAAAGGGGAACTCCCGCCTCCACACCCCTTTCACTCCCCCCATCATAACAACTGGTGGGTTTGAAGGAGGGGA
Organism: Scylla paramamosain; assembly: GCF_035594125.1. Taxonomy (NCBI): domain Eukaryota; kingdom Metazoa; phylum Arthropoda; class Malacostraca; order Decapoda; family Portunidae; genus Scylla; species Scylla paramamosain. The sequence continues at coordinate 30,991,046 of NC_087153.1, read as the reverse complement.
GAAGAGGAAGGGGAGAGGGGAGAGTATTAGTGCGGTGAGAAGAGGAGGGGAGAGGAAAGATTAGGATTGGGAAAAAGAGGAAGAGGAGAGATGAGATTAGAAGGGGGGATAGGAAGAAGAGAGGGGAGAATACGAGAAAGGGAAGAAGAGGAAGAGGAGAGGGGAAAATATGAGAGAAAAAGAAGAGGAAAAGGAGACGGGAGGAAGGAGGAGAAGAGGAAGAGGAAACGGGAAAACACAAACAAGTGAAGAAGAGGAAGAGGAAATGAGGGAATATGAGAGAGGGAGAAGAAGAGGAGAGTGGAGGAAGGGGGAGAAGAGGAAGAGGAAAGAAGAGAATATGAGAGAGGGAGAAGAGGAAGAGAGGGAAGAATACAAGAAGAAAAAAGTGGGGGGTGAGGGTCCGTGGAGAGAGAGAGAGAGAGAGAGAGAGAGAGAGAGAGAGAGAGAGAGAGAGAGAGAGAGAGAGAGAGAGAGAGAGAGAGAGAGAGAGAGAGAGAGAGAGAGAGAGAGAGGGGCAGGAAAACCACAAGCTCTCGGGAACAAACCAGCCATATTTCGCTTTTTCCCTGGAAGAGCCACAAACACGGCGAGGCGGAGAGGAAGGTTGATTTGAAGACATGCAAGTCCGGACAGGTCGATGAATAGATAAAGACTGACACGCATATTGACTGACAGACTGACTGATATAGTAATCGGCAGACAGATGCATGATAAGTGGGTGGATCGGGTACAGACTAGCAAATGGAAGCGAGCGACAGAGAAGGGAGGCGGCGAGGCGGTGGGTGGCTATTAATTCATCTGCTTCCTCACGTCCAGATTCATTTTTGGACGCTCCCTTACTTGTCTATGCTGAGATACGAGGCGCTATGACCAAGGCAAGGAAGAAAGGAGGGAAGAAAGGAGGGAAGGAAGGAAGGAAGAAAGGAAGGAGGGAAAGGTCCAGGCTGATGCGGCGCTACTGACATTTATGGAGGGTAAACAGCAGTAGTATAGGGAAGGAATGATCGTTTTGCGGGTATACAGTACCGTACCGGCGTGCTGTGGGTGAGGTGCAGCGGTGCATACTTACATCAGGAGAGGTCCGGTGTGGTGGTGTGTTGTGTGTATAGAGGTATGGATGGTGGTGTCGCTCGCTCACTCACTCACCAAGTATGATTCCTGTATGTGCGATTAATGGCTCTCTGTCATGGAGGAGGAGGAGGAGGAGGAGGAGGAGGAGGAGGAGGAGGAGGAGGAGGAGGAGGAGGAGGAGGAGGAGGAGGAGGAGGAGGAGGAGGAGGAGGAGGAGGAGGAGGAGGAGGAGAAGAAGAAGAAGAAGAAGAAGAAGAAGAAGAAGAAGAAGAAGAAGAAGAAGAAGAAGAAGAAGAAGAAGAAGAAGAAGAAGAAGAAGAAGAAGAAGAAGAAGAAGAAGAAGAAGAAGAAGAAGAAGAAGAAGAAGAAGAAGAAGAAGAAGAAGAAGAAGAAGAAGAAGAAGAAGAAGAAGAAGATAACAGGGAACCCCGGTGGTGACGACAACAGTCACACTAGTAACAACCAGAAACATGAGTCTTTACCAGCATCCGGGAAGACACACTCACCTGAGCCTCACTTCAGTGCCCTCCCTAGCAGATGTGCGACACACCAGCGGCCTTACCTGGGGGGAGGAAAAAGACAACAGGTAAGAACAAGGTATCCAATTAATCGCTTTTCTTTCATGTTGTTAAGTTTTTGTAGCAGAAAGACACGAGGTAAGAACAAGTTATTCTTTTAATTTCCTTCGTGTCATGTCTTATTTATCTATATTTTTATTTATTGATTTTTTTTTTATTTAGTTTTTATTTTCATTTTTACTTTTTTTTGAGCAGAAAAACAAAAGGTATGGACAAGGTATCCAATTCACCCCTTTTCTTTCATATGTGTCAAGGTATCCAATTAATCGCTTTTCTTTCATTTGTGTGTTTTTTTTTTTTTTTTATAGCAGAGAGACAGAAGGTAAGCACAAGTTATTCATTTAATTTTCTTAGTTTCATGTCTTATTTATTAATTTATATCTTTATTTATTTATTTCATTTATTTATTTATTTTTTGAGGAAAAAGACAAAAGCTAAGAACAAGGTATCCAATTCATCCCTTTTCTTTCATGTGTGTCAAGTTTTTTTTTTTTCTTTTTACAGCACACACAAAATGTAAGAACAAGTTATTCATTTAATTTTCTTCTTTTCATGTCTCTCTCTCTCTCTTTTTTTTTTTAGAGCACAAAGACAAAAGATAAAAAACAAAATATTCATTTAATCAGTGTGAACAAGATGTGTGGCTAAAACCAAACCGCTAAGGTGTTGTCACTGGTAAAACAGAGCTACTGCTGAAACTAAAAAAAAAAAAAAAGAAAAAAAAAAATCTTTCTAAATTTAACTCAATAAAAACACATGATCCCTGATCCTATACCGATAAAACCTCGTGTTGTTATTACACACAGACTACGTACACCCATCTGTTATGAACCAAATCCCTCCACACCATGAACATCTATGCAGCCCAGTCACATTCTATTCTACTGATCACCTGTTGCCACGTTCGTATTAAGTATTTGTTTACATTTAGAGCGCAGCGGTGTACTAAAGCAGTATTCACAAAGCTGCCAGCGCCACAGGAGATTGTTGTGGCTAAATGGCAGTGTTGATGAGGGAAAGAATGAATCCGAGTAAGTCCGTGATGATGCGTACAGCCCTTCACGGCACCTCTTCACTGCACTAGTGTAGCGGGTGAGTGCGTCACTGAGGTGCGTGTGTTGTCTGCATTGTGACTCTTCTGCTCATCCTAAAGCAAACAGTTTGCCCCAGGAAGCGATCTCTCAGTAATACCGGCTTTCATGGCAACACGCCAGAGAAACATTGCTTAATGTCCTTTTCACTACCGAAGTATTGATTTCATTTTGTTCTAGATGTCACTGGAGTATTTTATCAAGTTAAGGATGACACTTTTCGCTACCAAGGGAATCCAGGCATACATCATCAATCTTCTGTTACTCATCCAACAACACTTTTCACGTATCTTATTCATTCACTCTATTATAACTAAACACTAGGTACTGTGATGAAATTTATAAGCTATCCGTGTTATGAACTGAATGAATTAATGACTTCCGCCTTCACTGAGCTGTGAGCAGCAAGGTGTGACCTCTCCTGTACCACGACCCCCTGGCACTCCCACTGATGCGTGTGCCTTGCGCCATGATCTCTCTCCCCCGTCCCCCGTGACCCGGCAACGCCACATGCAGACTTAACACTGCACTTGGCTTCCCTCTCCTCAGCCTCTCAAAGGGCCTCGAAACACAGGCACAGGTGCGCGGCCACACTTGACCCTCTTGACCAGGTGGTGGGCGCGGCAACAATAGCACAACACCACCACTACCACCACCACCACCACCACCACCACCACCAGTAACGAGCACGTTCAAATAAATATGCCAAGTCAACAGACCAGCCTAAAGCACACCACTTCCTATCTTAACCGGTACAGGGCCACACATCCCCCCCGTAAAAGGCGCCTCCTCCTCCTCCTCCTCCTCCTCCTCCTCCTCCTCCTCCTCCTCCTCCTCCTCCTCCTCCTCCTCCTCCTCCTCCTCCTTCCTCCTCCTCCTTCCTCCCCTCATGAGTAAACTGCGTCGTATCCTGAAATGACGGTCTTTCTTTCCTTTGCCTTTTCCCGTTCTTTTCTTTGAGGGTGGAGAGAGAGAGAGAGAGAGAGAGAGAGAGAGAGAGAGAGAGAGAGAGAGAGAGAGAGAGAGAGAGAGAGAGAGAGAGAGAGAGAGAGAGAGAGAGAGAGAGAGAGAGAGAGAGAGAATGCCTTTCCACACGTTCTAATTTCACCCCTCTTTCCCATTTTCCTTATAAGTCGAAGGCAATAGAGTTTTCAAAAATAACTCTTCGACTACTTAAGCTAAACCCTTCCTACTATTCCCCCGCACACACGGCCTCCTAACCTCCCTACTCCCAACAATGCTACACCCTCCCCTCACTTCTCCCAGTCCCTCACAGCTCTCCCCTCAACCGCAGGCAAGGCTGACATAGATATCGCCGCGCAAGGTTAACAATCTCCTCATTAACAATCATATAGAAGCACCTCATGTTGTCCCCTCCAGCAGCAGCGCGCCCATAAGTACAAAAGGCGACGCTGGGATGGGAGAAACTGAATGTGGCGCCGCAACGAGGTCATAAGGCGCCGGTTAGGCATAGAAGAGAGCGAGACCAATGAGGAATGGATGGGGAGGGCGGAGATGGGGTGTGTGAAAAGGTAGGTAAGGTTGGTTGGGGAATGAAAGATGTGAGGGTGTCTGGATCGTGGGAATGTGGTGTGTGTTTGCTGCCTTGTGTTGATTTGTGTAGTGTTTTGTAGTGATCTTGTTGTGTTTTGATGTTCATTAGGTATCCTTAACAAATAAAGCAACTACCACCAATAAATAAACAGCTTTTTTTTTTTTTTTTTTTTTTACGATCTCAACCACTACGCAACCACATACTCCACCTGTTCCAAGGCAAATCTTATTACTACACGCTACAGACATTAATTCCAGAGACCTTCACCTGCATCACTATACAAGCCCCACCAGTCCCCACAACTTTCACTTATTCAGTCATTTAACTCCACCCAACATTAGTACCAACAACCTTCACATGCCCACTACAACCACTTACAGACGCACACTGCAACCATCAGTACAACCAAGTGCCTTCAACAGCCCACTAAAATCAGGATCATGTACCTTACAACCACCACAAGTCCCCACAACCATAACCTGCCCTCTATACGGAACCTGACATACAGTACCACCATATTAACAGGTTAAGATAAATTGCTAATATATAGGAAGCAATACGAACTAACTACACATTCAAGACAGTCTACCACGTAATTTTTGGGATATTCTTTCAAGTATTTTCTTTTGAGACTGGCATCTTCAGAGGACCTTTTTTTTCCCCATTTTGTTTCTTCCTTGGTCAGTACCCATCTTACATAGCAAAAAATCATAATGGAATATACGTACCTACTCCTACATATTTGCGCTGGTCAGTCCTCATCTAGACTACGCTGTGCTGTTCTGGTCACCATATTACAGGAAGGATATTGGTCTATTAGAATCAGTACAAAGGAGAATGACTAAAAGGATACAGGGGATGAGGAATATTCCGTACGAAGCGAGACTGAAGCTGTTAAATTTACATTCTTTAAAGAGACGTAGGTTAAGAGGGGACCTGATAGAAGTCTTTAAGTGGTATAAGGTTTATAACAAAGGGGAGGTAAACAAAATTCTTAGGATCAGTAACCAGGATAGAACAAGAAATAACGGGTTCTAGCTTGAAAAAATTAGGTTTAAAAAAGAGATAGGAAGGAATTGGTTCTCAGAGTGGTAGATGAAAGGAACGGACTCAGTAATGAAGTTGTTAGTGCTGAGTCATTAGGGAGCTTTAAGAGAAGATTAGACCGATTTCTGGATGGGGATGATAGGTGGAAGTAGGTAGGCATACTTCACACAGGGACTGCCACGTGTAGGCCTGATGGCTTCTTGCAGCTTCCCTTATTTCTTATGATCTTATGTTCTTATACGTTGTACATGACGCCTGCTATACTGCTACCTGTGGAGAAGGTTGGCCTCAGCCTCTCACAGTCTCTAATGTCTGTACTTAGTTTTTTATTTATCTATTCTTTTTCAACTTCCTTTCATGCTTTGATTTTTTTTTTCAATTACAATAATTTTACTCTAGCACAGTTTTGTTAGTATTATCACTACTACTTTACTACAGTTGTGTTATTATTATTATTACGACTATTTTTCTCTCCCACAATTTTGCTTTTATTCTTATTACTATTTCATTCTACTACAATTTTGTGATTTTACTATTTAATTTTACCACAATTGCAGTTGCTTTTATCTTGCAGCGGCGCCCCATGACCACAATGTTCAGTGACTGGTTGGATGGGCGTTGTATGGCCGCCTTTTTTAAACCACCAATCACAGCACTGCTAACGTACACCGTGACGTCCCTACACCCTACCCACCCACAGTCACGTGTCCACACCCACCACAGCACCACATGGGCATATCCACTCTCCCTCCACCTGGCAACAACCACCACCATCACGTGTATACAGGAATAAGCGTTCAGTAGCACCCTTTCTAGCTAAATGTGTGTGTGTGTGTGTGTGTGTGTGTGTGTGTGTGTGTGTGTGTGTGTGTGTGTGTGTGTGTGTGTGTGTGTGTGTGTGTGTAGGGTGGCAGGCAGCCGCGCCCACACGTCCTCATCTGCAGTCACCTCAGAAGGACACCAAAGCTGCCGCCTCTAAAGAATCCTACCCCCCTTTCCCCCTACCTGACAATCCTCCCCCTCATTCCCCTTCATCCCCTCTCCTCCTCCTCCTCCTCCTCCTCCCCTCTAAAGCCACTGCCGTTCTTCCTCCTCCTCCTCTTCCTCGTGATGGTCAAGCGTTCTATCTTCTTCTTCTTCCTCCTCCTCCTCCTCCTCCTCCTCGTCCTCCTCCTCTTCCACAGCTCCCTACTTACCCCACTAAACTCTCTCATTCGCGGTTACCTCCTCATATCTAACCCAGTTTTATCACATTCACCCACACCATGCATCTCTCTCTCTCTCTCTCTCTCTCTCTCTCTCTCTCTCTCTCTCTCTCTCTCTCTCTCTCTCTCTCTCTCATATAACCTTCATACACGTGTGGTCCCCCTCTCCCCCCTCACTACCTGTCCTGCATCGTATTTATAAAATCTTCTCCTCCTCCTCCTCCTCCTCCTCCTCCTCCTCCTCCTCCTCCTCCTCCTACTGTCCTTCCTTCCTTCCCTCCCTCCCTCTCACCACCACCACTAACACTAGTCTTCCTACACACACACACACACACACATACACTTAACTACCCACCAACCAACGCCTGCCCCCGTCTCTCTCTCTCTCTCTCTCTCTCTCTCTCTCTCTCTCTCTCTCTCTCTCTCTCTCTCTCTCTCGCCACCGAAAAAAATCACTGCCAATCAGAGAATCATTCAAGACCAGAGGGAAAAAAAGTGGTGAGGATTTTTTTTCCTTTTTTTCCCATGAGAAAGAAATGAGGTGGGAAAATTGTGTCTTCCGCTTGGCTGGGGTTCATTTTCTTGGCATCATCTTCTTGGTTATGCTCCAGGGGACATCAAAGCAGGAGGAGGAGGAGGAGGAGGAGGAGGAGGAGGAGGAGGAGGAGGAGGAGGAGGAGGAGGAGGAGGAGGAGGAGGCAGGGAAATTATATAAGGAAGGAAGGAAGGAAGGAAGGAAGACAAGAAAGAAAGAAAAATAGGAAGAAATAGAGAAAGAAGAAAGATAAAGGAAGCAAGGAAAGAAGAAAAGGAGGAAGGAAAGGAGGAAGGAAGAAAGGAGAGAAGAAAGAAAAAGAGAAAGGAAGGAAGGATAGAAGAAAGGAAAAACGGAAGAAAAGAAGAAAGGAAGAGAGAAAGGAAAAGAGAAGGAGAAAGAGAAAGGGTCCGAAAAGAAGGAAAAATGAGAAAAGGATGAAAGGGTGAATGAGAGAGAGAGAGAGAGAGAGAGAGAGAGAGAGAGAGAGAGAGAGAGAGAGAGAGAGAGAGAGAGAGAGAGAGAGAGAGAGAGAGAGAGAGAGAGAGAGAGAGAGAGAGAGACGAAAAGTGAAAAAGGGTGGGAAAAGAGGAAGAAAGAAAGACATTGACAGGTGGTGACGCGTGAGGGAGAGGAAATGTGACGGAAAAAGTGAACTGGGGACAGGAAAATGTAAGGAATGGGAGCCTGGGAGGAGGAGGAGGAGGAGGAGGAGGAGGAGGAGGAGGAGGAGGAGGAGGAGGAGGAGGAGAAGAAGAAGAACAAGAACAAGAAGAACAAGAACAAGAAGAAGAAGAAGAAGAAGAAGAAGAAGAAGAAGAAGAAGAAGAAGAAGAAGAAGAAGAAGTTACATAGAAAAACAGGCCACAACAAACCATGCGGTCCTCACGAGGTGACCTGACCTAAGTAGAGGAAAAGAACAGAAAAGCAAAAGGCTCCCTCCCCACCCTCCACTCCCTCCGGCATAAGCCGTACAGGAAAAAACAGGTCGGAAAGAAATAACTTACAGGGTTAGAGGGAAAAAAATGAAGAAAATTTTATAGGAAAGAAAGAAAATAGATGAAATGAGGTGCCCGCATTTCCTGAGGGCAAGGAAACAAACGCTGTTAGCCGCGGGTTGCAGGCAAGGTATTTATTTATCAAGACGGCGTTTAAAAGTCTCAATGGTGTTGCATTCTATCACGTCACGAGGAAGTCCATTCCATAGATTTACAACTTCATGGAATTTTTTTTTTTTTTTTTTTTTTTTTTTGATTCGTGAGAGTTGGAGAATTTCCCAACAATTTTGCAACCGTTTCCTCACGTGTAATTTGAAGAGTCTATCGTGAAATATTTACTGCAGTCCATGTTATCAATGCCTTTGATGATTTTAAAACACCTGTATTGAATCGCCTCTTAGTCTTCTTTGTGTTAATGGGAAAAGATTTAATTCTTTAAGACGCTCTTCGTATGATTTGTTTCTTAGGCTTGGTATCATTTTTGTTACTCTACGCTGAACTCGTTCTAATTTATCAATGTCTTTCTGGTAGTAGGGGCACCATGCTTGAACGCAATATTCCAAAAGGGGACGGACTAAAGAGTCATACAAAGTGAGGATTGTATCCTTAGATTTATTTTCAAAAGATCTGCCGATTACCCCAATTACTTTATTCGCTTTCTTTACGACTTCTGAACATTGTTGGTTAGGTTTTAAGCTACTCGATATTGTCACTCCTAAATCAATTTCATTGTCAACACTTTTAACTTCAGTACCATTTAAAATATACTTTGCTCTCTCGTTTCTATACCCTCTGTGAAGCACTTTGCACTTATCTGCATTAAAACTCATTTACCAGGTTTGCCCCCACTCTGTCAATTTACCTATTTTTTTCTGCATTTTTATTACTTGTTCGTTAGAGATTACGGAATTCGCTATTTTGGTGTCATCACCAAACTTCGATATTATACTGATAACACCCTCATCTATGTCATTGATGTAAACAAGGAAGAGAACAGGTCCTAAAACTGATCCCTGTGGTACCCCGCTGGTTACGTTAGTCCACTTGGATCCTTTTCCATTTATTACTACTCTTTGTTTACGGTTGTTTAGCCAGTTTTCAACCCAACGCAACACGTCGCCTTGGATACCGTGTGATTTTAGTTTAATCAGTAAGCGTTTGTGGGGGACTTTGTCGAAGGCCTTTTGAAAATCAAGATATATTATATCTACCGCTTTACTCTCGTCACACTGGTTCAGAATATCATAGAAGAAGTCTAAGAGGTTCGTCAAACAAGAATGTTTGTTGCGGAAGCCGTGTTGAGTATTTTTAAGTAAGTTGTTTTCTTCTAAGTGATTGACGAGTTTATCTCTTATTAGTGTTTCAAGCATTTTGCATACGACTGAGGTTAAGCTAATTGACCGGTAATTAAATGCCTTTTTTGAAAATCGGAGTTACGTTAGCGAGCTTCCATTCATCAGGCATTGTACCGGACTACAAGGATTTGTCGAACAATAGGGTTAATGGTTTAACTAATTCTGATTTCGCTTCTTTTAAGATGCGGGGTGAGATCATGTCAGGCCCGGGTGACTTGCTAACTTTAAGTTTATCGATGCATTTTGACCCGTCACTTTGTTAGAGTGATGCTGCTTAGGACCTCGTTGTTATTAAGCTGGACTGCTGGCGCCGTAGGGATGTCGCTGAGGTCTTCTGCTGTAAATACGAGGTGTGTCATTAAAGTTCCAGGACTGGTGTCCTAAAAGATGAATTTCAAACCCAAGCCACAAACCACCATATTTCCCCTTCAAAGTAATCCTTCTGGAGTATACAACTGCGCTCCCAACCCTCTACAGTCACTAATCTTTTTCTTATGTGCTTTTAAAATCATGTCCTCTGTTGCAGGTCGTTTAACAATGAGCGCTGAACAGCGAACAAACTTGAAGTTTTTGGTGCAGTTGGGGAAAACGCCGTCAGAAGCACTGGGTATGCTGCAAAAAGTGTACGGGGATGAGACAATGTCACGCTCACGTGTTTTTGAGTGGTGCAAGAGGTTCAAAGAGGGCCGGGAGGACGTGGAAGATGACCCCAGGAGTGGAAGACCCTCAACGAGCAGGAATGAGGCCAATGTTGAGCGTGTCAAGCAGATGGTGCGTGACGATCGTCGGTTGACTGTTCGAAAGATCGCAGATGAGCTTGGCATGAACCACAACAGCGTGTGGAAGATTATCACTGAAGATCTGGGCATGCGGAAAGTCTGTGCGAAGATGGTGCCGAGACTCCTGAACGATGACCAGAAGGGACGACGCATGCAGGTGTGTCAGGACATCCTCGAGCGTCTGGAAACTGAACCAGACTTGCTCAGGAGAGTCATCACCGGCGATGAGTCCTGGGTATTTGAGTACGACCCGGAGACCAAACGCCAGAGCCTTCAATGGAAGAGTCCGGCGTCGCCACGGCCGAAGAAAGCAAGGCAGTCCAGGTCCAGCTTCAAGGTCATGTTGATCGCTTTCTTCGATGTGAGGGGCATCGTCCACTGCGAGTTCTTGCCACAGGGCCAGACAGTCAACCAACATGTGTACAAAGAAGTACTGCGGCGTCTGCTTCGTGCAGTGCGCGAGAAGAGGCGGGAGTTGTGGCAGGGCAACTCGTGGCTGCTTCACCACGACAATGCGCCTGCTCACAATGCCCTGAGCATCAGAGAGTTCTTGGCCAAGAAGAACATCGCCGTGCTGGAGCAACCGCCCTACTCACCTGACCTCGCTCCGTGCGACTTCTTCCTCTTCCCCAAGCTCAAGGAGGTCATGAAGGGGACCCGTTTTGATGATGCGGACGACATCAAAAAGGCCGTGACGACGGAGCTGAGGAGCATCCCGCAAGAATCCTTCCAGCAGTGCATGCAAGCCTGGCAGAGAAGGATGGACAAGTGCATGCGGTGCCAGGGGGATTACTTCGAAGGAGATAACCTATAGTTTGTAGCCTGGATGTGAAATAAAACTTGTGTGGCACCAGTCCTGGAACTTTAATGACACACCTCGTACTGAGGCAAAGAAAGTGTTTAGAATGTTACTAATTTCCTCCTCGTCATTAGTGTAAGCTCCATTTACGTCAATTATGGGTCCAATAGTTGAAGTAATCACTCTCTTTTGCCTGATAAAGCTATAAAATTCCTTTGGGTTCGTTTTACTCTGGTTCGCAACATGTAACTCGGTGGACCTTTTGCTGTGTTTGATTAACCTCTTTGCTTTACGTCTCAGTTCTACGAATTTCGTGTGTTCATCGTTATTACTGAAGGATTTTAATCTGTTATGTGCATCCCTCTTGGCGCGCAAGTATTCACCTATTTGAGTGTTCCACCACTTTGGCTTCACGTTTTTAGTGGGACGACGAATTTTCACAGGTACGCATTCTGGCACTGCTTTATAAGTATCTATCCATGAAAAATTTCCTGTGAGCATTAACATCAGTGGTGGTAAGTAGGTTAAGAATTTATCTGAGTTTAAAGAAATTTGCTTTTCTGTAGTCAGGGACTTTTTTTTTGCTTATATTTGACTCGTTAGCCGTGAAGTTTATATTGAAGGTAATTGCGCGGTGATCACTGTTACTAAACTCCTCGCCGACATTCACATTTTCTATTAATTCATCATTCGTAGCTAGCACGAGGTCAAGGACATTGTTATCAGGTGTCAGGTTTTGCACAAGTTGTATAAGTGAAGAAGAAGAAGAAGAAGAAGAAGAAGAAGAAGAAGAAGAAGAAGAAGAAGAAGAAGAAGAAGAAGAAGAAGAAGAAGAAGAAGAAGAAGAAGAAGAAGAAGAAGAAGAAGAAGAAGAAGAGGAGGAGGAGGAGGAGGAGGAGGAGGAGGAGGAGGAGGAGGAGGAGGAGGAAGAATACTAGAGAAAAGAAAAAAAAAAAAAACTGAGGACAAATTACAGAAATCTCCCAAGAAATAGCTTACGAACACATGACAAGAACTGCTCTTCCTCACGCCGGCACCAAGACGTGTGTGATCAATGGTCGCCCAGGGAGAAAAGAATAAAGAAAATGAAAATAAAAATTAAAATAAAAAAAAAAAATATATATATATATATATATATATATATATATATATATATATATATATATATATATATATATATATATATATATATATATATATATATATACATATATATATATAATACACACAAACACACACACACACACACACACACACACACATGCGAAAAATAAAAATGTTCTGTGGCAATACTTTTTTTCTTTATCCGCACCCTTTACTCTCCAGCATATAAGAAATCTGCAGCTACTCTCACTTTTCTTTTTTTTTTTTTTGTTCGTGTTCACTGTATATTACAATTTCATTTTTATCTAATTATTATTTTTTCGGGAGTGGCAATATAGTGGGAGTCTCTCTCTCTCTCTCTCTCTCTCTCTCTCTCTCTCTCTCTCTCTCTCTCTCTCTCTCTCTCTCTCTCTCTCTCTCTCTCCTTTTTCGAGGCCTTCGTCACCCTCCTTTGTGCATTAAAATACCAATGTGCAGTAATTAGTTTAGAAGTCGTATCGCTGCACTTCCAGTCTGATATGCGACCGAAACTTTATGCAAATCAAAATGAATCAGATAACTAGTCACATGCCACACCATCCTTTACAGGTTTCTCCCAGGCCAGTGCGTGGGTTGAGGAGCAGGCAAGCATCCACCATGGCAAACCTTTGATGGGCGCCTCACTGAAGGCACCAAGCTTGTCACTGCCATGGTCGCCCTTTTATAAACCTTCAGAATACTAAGAAAAAAAAAAGAAAAAAAAGCACAGAAAACAAAATGGAGAGAAGAACAAGTTAATTTTATCTTGTCGAGGCTACAGAGGTTCCTAACTTGACTAGACCTCTTCTCTGTGGGAGGTTTCAAGTCACTTCTCATATATTTTTTTTTCTCTCTTTTTTTACTCTTTTGGGAGTGGCACCTTCAGTGGGCCTTTTTGAGCCTTTTCTCGTTGCCCTATGACGGAGCACCTCTTACATACTGCATAAATGTGTAAATATTTGCAGGTGATTATGAGAAGTAATCCATTAGCGACGGTGTAAGCATACACGTAATATTTATCTGTTAAACACATTACTGTTTCCTCCAATACTAATTTACCTTGCTGGACACACAATATTATGTTTCCTTCTCTCCCTCTATGGATTTTACTGGCATGGCCACCTTTTATATAGCAGACAACTGTAATACATTGTTTGCATGGGCACAGGAATATTAATATGGAATGGGAGGTTAACTTTGCCTTTTCTACAATTAAGTACTATTCAAGAAACTGAGGTACAAAAATATCTAAAAACATGTCCAGCAGCTAAACACAGCATTACTTCTTCCAATAGCAATTCACCTTGTTAAATACACAGGATTATTCTTTCTTCGATCCCTATATGGACTTTACTTCCGCGGTCACCCTCTGTAAACCTTAAAGCACAGTAAAATAAATATTTGCTAAGACAAAGGACGTAAGATATTCGATAGGAGAATAATTTTGTCATTTCCAGGTTGCAGAACTGTCTGAGAGACTGAAGTGCAAAAATACGTTGTTGGAGTTTGTAGGTCGTTATTGGGGAAATAAATAAATAAATAAATAAATAAATAAATAAATAAATAAATAAATAAATAAATAAATAAATAAAAACTCTCCACCAGCAAAAGAATAAACACATCATTATTTCTTTAAACACCAATTTATAAGGTTATTTTCCTTCACTCCCTGTATGAACGTTAATGGGCATGGTCCCCCTTTGTAAACATTCACATCATTGCAGAAGTACTTGAATAAACACAAAAAAGTGAAAAACGAACAGAATAGGAGGTTAAACTTGTCTTTTCGAGGATACAGAACAACTCAAGAGACAGTAATACAAAAATACATATATATACTCGTATAAAAAAATTGCAAGCGACCATGGGAAAACTTGTCCAGCAGCAGAAAAGATAAACAAACACACGTAATAATGACCTACTAAACACATCATTACTTCTTCCAATACCAATTTAACTTGCTATACAGAGAAAGACAATTTTAGTTCACTTCATATATCGACTTTTACTGCCATGGTCGCCCTTTCTAAACATTCGTAAAGACCTGTTTGCATGGACACATGGAATATAAAAAAAAAAAAAAAAGAATAGAAAGGATGTTAATTTTTACTTTCAGATGCTTCAAAACTACCCAAGAGATTGTACCAAAAAAAAAAAAAAAAAAAAAAATAGGAAAAGAAAAAAATGTAAGTAATCACATGAAAACCTGAAAGCAGTAGAAAAGACAAACCAACACACGCAGTACATTACCATACCTACTAAACACATCATAATTTCTTGGAACACTAATTCACCTTGTTAGATACACAAGGTTACGTATATCCCCGTCACTCCCTATATGGACTAAGAGCCAATTATACCAAACAGGATGCAAATACATGATGTTTATTAAAGCACGGTGAGGTGTGAACAAATATTGGTATGTGGGATGTGTCCGGCACTGCAGCAGCACACGGTAACTTTCAAACTATACTGGTGGGGGGGAGGGGGGTGAGGAGGTGGTGTACTGAGGCTACCAACGACTAGAGCTGTCAATTAAAGAATCCAATGAATGAGTATTTGAGAAGCAGATCAGATGAGATGAGTGTGTGTCAGAGAGGAAGAGAAGAAGAAGAAGAAGAAGAAGAAGAAGAAGAAGAAGAAGAAGAAGAAGAAGAAGAAGAAGAAGAAGAAGAAGAAGAAGAAGAAGAAGAAGACAATGATGATGATGATGATGATGATGATGACGATGATGATTGTGAAGAGAATGATGATGACGACGACAATGGTGGTGGTTGTGGTGGTGGTGGTGGTGGTGGTGGTGGTGGTGGCGGCGAATGAATGAATGAATGAATGAATGAATGAATGAAAAGAAAAAAAAAAAAGAAATGAAGAGAGGCAGAAAAAAGAACTGAATGAAGTAGAAATACCGAGAAAGAAAAGAAAAAAATATAATAAATAAACAAATAAACCAGTAAAAGCATGAGTCAACCTGAGCATGAGTCACAGAGCGAAATAAGGAAACATGCCAGCGAAAATAAACTAGAACAGCATAACAAATCAGAACGAACACACACACACACACACACACACGAATACACCCTAACAAACAAAACACACCAACAAAAAAGCCTGACATATGTAATACGCACAAACATATACATATACAACACCTCCTAACAACAACAAAACACACTGAGTACGCAAATAAATGAATGTAAAAAAAAAATAATAATAAATAAAAAAAAAATAGTGTATTCAGAGAGAGTGCAGTTTTCCTATGCAAAGCCACACTTCTCACCATCATTACCACCACTACTCCACCCGCGGCCTGTGTATCAATAGTTCTGGCTGCCGGTCAGGGTGGTGATAAAAGGAGTAAGCTGTGCACCGGGTGAAGCTGTTGGTGTGATGGTGTTAGTGGTGGTGTTGGCGGTGGAGGAGGAGGAGGAGGAGGAGGAGGAGGAGGAGGAGGAGGAGGAGGAGGAGGAGGAGGAGGAGAGGAGGAGGAGGAGGTGGTGGTGGTGGTGGTGGTGGTGGTGGTGGTGGTGGTGGTGGTGGTGGTGGTGGGTAACAGTAGTCTAGCAATAGCAACGGTGATTGGGGTGATATTGATGAAAGTGGAAGTTTTATATTTGCGTGAGAAATGATGTGTTACCAGTGGTGGTGGTGGTGGTGGTGGTGGTGGTGTTGTTTTTGTTTTTGTTGTTGTTGTTGTTGTTGTAGCTATAACGAGGTGTTTTTTTTATTTTAGTAGTAGTAGTAGAGTAGTAGTAGTAGTAGTAGTAGTAGTAGTAGTAGTAGTAGTAGTAGTAGTAGTAGTAGTAGTAGTAGCAGTAGTACCACCCACCACCACCACCACCAACACCAACAAAAGTAGTAGCAGCAGTGCAGCTCCATAAACACGGCAGCATGTAAACCCATCTCTCAGGTCTGTACTTTATCACTGTCAGGCTGTCAACAAACTAATTCCCTTTGTCGACCTGAACATTATGCGAGTGCAGGAGGGTGGCAGTAGTAGTAGTAGTAGTAGTAGTAGTAGTAGTAGTAGTAGTAGTAGTAGTAGTATGGTGGTGGTGGTGGTGGTGGTGGTGGTGGTGGTGGAGGTGGTGGTGGTGGTGGTGGAGGTGGTGGTTGGTGGTGGTGGTGGTGGTGGTGGTCCCAGCGGGTCCCAGCAGGAAGCACCAGGAGGAGCCACTCAATAGCGCCATTATCTAAGCCACTGCTAGTTTATTTTGGTCATTACGTAGTAGACTCCTCCTCTTCCTCCTCCTGCGTCTCTTTCTTCTCCTCCCTTCTATCCTCTCCTCGCTTTTCTCCTTCCCTTCACGTTTCAACACACCAGCAACACCAATCACTTATCCTACTCACCAGCACCATCACCACCACTACTACTACTACAACTATCACAACCACTGCTTCTCCTCCACCATTTCTACATGACCACCATCACCATCGCCACCACAAAATCAAAACAAACAACGCACAACAAACACAAATAAACAAGCAAGGAAGAAGGACAGTTTATATGCAAGAAGCAGGTGAAATAAATATATATAGACACACGTCACTAAGTAGATGCAGATAGATACACGGGCGAGGTCATATGGAAGAGAGAGAGAGAGAGAGAGAGAGAGAGGAGAGAGAGAGAGAGAGGGAGAGAGAGAGAGAGAGAGAGAGAGAGAGAGAGAGAGAGAGAGAGAGAGAGAGAGAGAGAGAAAACGAACCAGGAACGGAATGGGCCTTCTCTCTACTTCTTCTTTCCCTCCATCTCTCTCTCTCTCTCTCTCTCTCTCTCTCTCTCTCTCTCTCTCTCTCTCTCTCTCTCTCTCTCTCTCTCTCTCTCCTAACTCACCTCCATATACGGCAAAGAAGAAGGGGGGGGGGGGAGAGCCAGGGAAAGGCAAGGAGGAGACTGGCTGGGAAGGGAGGGTTGAGCAAGCTGTTAACACCGAATTTTGAGTCGCTTAGAAACACCGCGTGGTCTTCCCCCGCTGTGAGTGAGAAGGGAAGGCACGGGAAGGGACAGGAAATATCATAGTGTACTGATGATGATGATGATGTTGCTGGAGGAGGAGGAGGAGGAGGAGGAGGAGGAGAACAAGAACAAGAACAAGGAAAACAAGAACAACAATAAAGATAAAAGAAAAAAAAACATAAGTACTAAAACAAATAAGCAGCAGGAAGAAGTAATAGATGATGATGATGATGATGATGATGATAGAGAAGAGGAAAAAAAAAACACGTTAAAATAAGGAAAGAGAGAAGAAGAGCCTGAAACGACGATAGTGGAGGAGGAGGAGGAGGAGGAGGAGGAGGAGGAGGAGGAGGAGGAGGAGGAGGAGGAGGAGGAGGAGGAGGAGGAGGAGGAGGGTTTGGGTTCAATAGTGCCACTCTTAAGATGCTGACGTGATCGACTTCCCTCATTTCCACCAATCAACCTCCACCTTCACATTTTCACAATAGACACTTCAATAGCCACTTCAATCAGGCAGGCAGGCAGTCACGACTCACACACACACACACACACACACACACACACACACACACACACACACACACACACACACACACACACACACACACACACACATAGCAACACCAATAAGTATGCCAAGTGAGTCATGAAATACACCTCCATTTATCCAACACATTCAGTGAGGTATGCAGGTCTTAGAGAGAGAGGGCACAAGTCACTCATTTCACTAATTATATTTTCAGTGAGGTCCAGGTCGGTCAGCTGCGAGTGTTATATGTTATGCATTCATTCATTCATTCAGCCAGTTATCTAGTCAATCTAGTCAATCTAGTCAATCTAGTTATGCATTAGGTTTGAATTTAGACCACCAGTAGTCAGTCAGTCATTCTAGTCAGTCAGTCATTCATTTAGTAAGTCAGTTAGTCAGAG
>NC_087153.1:30968021-30970521 GCF_035594125.1 Scylla paramamosain | reverse complement strand
GTCTTGAGTCTATAAATAGCTATGCATGTTTGGACTAAGCGCTGTGATTGTCTGCGTTAGTACATGATATATTAGTGTACTCGTGTAAGTAAGATAGCTATATCAATGATAACAATAAAGACATTTTCGCTACTACTACTACTACTACTACTACTACTACTAATAATAATAATAATAATAATAATAATAATAATAATGATTTTTGACAATCGTTTCTGATTCTGTTTGGGAAATGCCGCCTCAGTGGGCCTTTTTTTCTTCTTATTTTGTTGCCTTTGACCAGTGTCCCTCCTACATAAAGAAGCAGTAGTAGTAGTAGTAGTAGCGATAGTGGTGGTGGTGGTGGTGGTGGTGGTGGTGGTGGTGGTGGTGGTGGTGGTGGTGGTGGTGGTGGTGGTGGTGGTGGTGGTAGTAGTAGTAGTAGTAGTAGTAGTAGTAGTAGTAGTAGTAGTAGTAGTAGTAGTAGTAGTAGTAGTAGTAGTAGTAGTAGTAGTAGTACATGAACACAACAACAACAAACAACAACAACAACAACAACAACAACAACAACAACTACTACTACTACTACTACTACTACTACTACTACTACTACTACTACTAATGCTACCACTACCACCACCACCACCACCACCACCACCACCACCCTCCCACTACATCAACAACAATAAATGGGCACTATTACAACAACAAGAAGGAAAGGTTAGCAGCCACTAACATAAACAAATGCAATCGTACACATCAACCTCTGACTCCCCACCTATTGCGCACCTTCAAAAAAAAAAAAATAATAATAATAAAAATAAAATAAAAAATAAATAGTATTCTTTTATTTTAACCATATTATTCTTACAACTTCCAGACACTCTCACGTTCGACTTTCCTTCAAACATATACACCAACAACAATTTCCTTACTCTCTCTCTCTCTCTCTCTCTCTCTCTCTCTCTCTCTCCTCTCTCTCTCTCTCTCCTCTCTCTCCTCTCTCTCTCTCTCTCTCATTCATTTCAGTCCATACACTAACGTCTAACCCACACGTGTCTACATTACCATTCCAGTCTATTCTCATGTAAATGCTGTAGATGATAATTTTCCATGCCCTTTTGTGAGAGCAGCCGCAGTGATCAGACCTTACTTCTCTAAATCTTAACCTAACGCAAGTCTCAATTCCTGTTCTTATATATTACTCCCTATACACCACTACTACAATAACTACTACTCTTGCTACAACTACTGCTACCGTCACCACCACCATTGCTACTACTGCTACACACACACACACACACACACACACACACACACACACACACACACCTTACAGCTTAACCCCACAAATACTCACGTCGACAAAGGACTATAACCAGTTTTCCAACACACACACAGCACACACACACACACACACACACACACACACACACACACACACACACACACACACACACACACACACACACACATCTAATAAGCAAACCAGTATCCTATTCTCCCTCATTCCTTTGAGTTACAATGCTCTTACCAAAATCCTTCTTCTTACGTATGTCACCACTTGTCAATACTTCCCCTATTAGGCAGCCATATATGGATCTCTCTCTCTCTCTCTCTCTCTCTCTCTCTCTCTCTCTCTCTCTCTCTCCTCTCTCTCTCTCTCTCTCTCTCTCTCTCTCACAAGATCCTGTTTATCTCTTTAATCATTCGCCATCAGCTTGTGAGTGGCCGTCACGTCACCATGAACCACTCATATATCTAGTGAATGGTAATTTTTTTGTGTCTCTTTTATTTATTTTTTCAAGAACTGGTTGTATATAAAGTGTGGCTTCTCCCGAGGCAGTGAGGTTGGTAGTCTGTCATGTCACGTGGACACTTTTTTAGCAGGATGGATAAGGAAGGAGGTTGAAGTTGGTGTGGTGGTTCTCTCTCTCTCTCTCTCTCTCTCTCTCTCTCTCTCTCTCTCTCTCTCTCTCTCTCTCTCTCTCTCTCTCTCTCTCTCTCTCTCTCTCTCTCGTGTTGTTTCTGCCTTCGCCTCACTTCAGTTTGTATTTCAGTATTGTTGATTGTTTTTGAGTTTCTTGTTATTGTTTTGTTAGGTTCTTGTTATTTTTCTTGTTATTTTGTTGTTCTTTTGATTTGATGTCGTTTATTTATTTATTTTGTTTATTATTTTCTCATATTCTTGTTTTCTGGTGTTTTTTTTTTTTTTGTTTATATTCCTGTTACTGTTCTTTTCTTATGTTTTGTTATTGTTTTATGTTCTTATTTTGTTAGTAAGTTATCTTCTTATATCACATGTTATTTTCTTATGTTCTTATTTTCCTATGTTCTTATTTTCGTAAGTTCTTGTCATTTTCCTATATATTTGTTATTTCGTGTTATATTTTTTATGTATTCATTATTTTCTTATGTCCTTGTTTTCTTATGTTTTTGTTTTCTTTTTTTTTATAATTTTATTTTGTTTTCTGATGTTCTCATTATCTTCTTATGTCATTATTTTCTGGTGTTCTTGTTA
>NC_087153.1:30920521-30958021 GCF_035594125.1 Scylla paramamosain | reverse complement strand
AAGCATATACACGAAAGTTAACAATGAAAAAGAATACATTTTGCAATTTCTTCCCAGTTCAAAGATGAGATGTGGCTATAGAACAAGAAAAGATGCTCAGAGTGACTGGTAATCAGAGAAAGGTGTACCAAGAGGCAGCTTCCGTGTGCTATCTCGAATACTTTCAACACGCTCTAACAGAAGTTGTTGGGAGATTTTCCGGGGGAATGTTCATGATTCTAGAGATAGTTTATGGAAAATCATACACCATCACTGAGCAAAATAAAATAAAAATACACATAAGAACCCGTACAATCTCCAATGTGTGTAGCCTTTCAAAACAAGTCCTGACGAGACACCAAACTGGACGTGAATCTAGTAGAAATAAAGTACTGGAAGTTAGCAGATTTCTCACCATGACTACACACACATACTTATTCAACAAGGAGGAGGCCACACTCAAGTTACTCAGACTCAATTCATTCCCACGCCACCCGCACACACACAAACACACGTGGGCACTAGTTAATGAGGGCCGGCCAGGGACAATGCGTAATTCCAACACCTATATAAAGAAGGTCCATCTCTGACAACTAATGTGGTATGAGGAGGAATGTTAATGCGGAGAAGGGCTGACGTGTGTGTGGGAAGGGGAGCGAGGGAAAACACGTGGACTCTGCATCACCTGCTCCATGTGATTTTGAGTGACGGTGTGATTCTGAGAGTAAGGCTGTTTTTTTTTTTTTTTTTTTTTTCTTTGCGCGCAGCTGTTATTTTGTTTTGAGTACAAGTTTGCTTCGAGGTTTGTTTTATTTTTCTTGCTTATTTTTTCATTTATTTTATTTTTTTATAGTGTAAATATCGTTTTAAATGCAAGTGCAGTGTTAGGTTTTGGATGCAGGCTTGTTTTGAGTGCAAATTTTCTTTTGAGTGCAACTGCAGGGTTCGTTTTGAGTGCAGGTTTGCTCTGAGTCCAGGTCTTTCTTTGAGTGCAGGTGTAGGTTGTCTTGAGTGGTGGTGTGACTGTTACTGTTTTGTATTGAGTGGTGGTGTGACTGTTACTGTTTTGTCTTGAGTGCAGGTGTGACTGTTACTGTTTTGTCTTGAGTGGTGGTGTGACTGTTACTGTTTTGTCTTGAGTGCAGGTGTGACTGTTACTGTTTTGTCTTGAGTGCAGGTGTGACTGTTACTGTTTCGTCTTGAGTGGTGGTGTGACTGTTACTGTTTTGTCTTGAGTGCAGGTGTGACTGTTACTGTTTTGTCTTGAGTGCAGGTATGACTGTTACTGTTTTGTCTTGAGTGGTGGTGTGACTGTTACTGTTTTGTCTTGAGTGCAGGTATGACTGTTACTGTTTTGTCTTGAGTGGTGGTGTGACTGTTACTGTTTTGTCTTGAGTGCAGGTGTGACTGTTACTGTTTTGTCTTGAGTGCAGGTGTGACTGTTACTGTTTTGTCTTGAGTGGTGGTGTGACTGTTACTGTTTTGTCTTGAGTGGTGGTGTGACTGTTACTGCTTTGTCTTGAGTGGTGGTGTGACTGTTACTGTTTCGTCTTGAGTGGTGGTGTGACTGTTACTGTTTTGAATGCTGGTTTCCTTAGATCACGTGAATCTGTTTTGTTTGCAGGCTTCCGTGTTTGTGATGTGATAGGATGCTCACACTTAACTGAGGTCTTAAAAGTGTTACATTCTCTTTGGTATATCATTTCTAATCATTGGCCTGTTTTTTTTTTTTTTATAACTCCGGGCGAAACTAAATTATTATTATTATTATTATTATTATTATTATTATTATTATTATTATTATTATCATTATCATTATTATTATTATTCCTAATAATAGTAGTAGTAGTAGTAGTAGTAGTGTTGTATCCACCACCACCACCACTACTACGAAATCCTCTGATCTGCCGACATCTTACAAAGCCTGGCAGCTGATAGATTCACCACAGAAAGGATGACTTAAGACTGAATGAAAAACGCACAAGACAAAGAAGTAAGTGTCACAGATTAATCGAGGTACTTTCCTTGATTGGATAGTGTAGCTTATTACTAACAGCCTCCTATGGGCCAACAGATCCGCTGCACCTTCTTCCTCAGTGCTTCTCTGTGACTTGGTCATGAGTGTACCTGCTAGGAACACACTATGACTCAGTGTATGACAACATTAGGAAGACTCCAATGCAAGAAGCGTGACCTTGATTCTCCAATAACATAAAGAGGAGGTTCAGTCTCTACATCACCCCCTTGACGCAACTCCTGCCGCGGCGCCGTCCACTCCACCGCTGGCGACCTTCACGCCATCTAGTGTAGGCACGCAGCACTTCCCCGGAGACTAACACAGAGGACCTTTAACTCTTTCAATACCACGGCATCGATTTTATATTAAGTATCACTAGAGAATTTTACCAAGTTGAGAATGACGTTTTTACTTATCAATGGGTTATAAATCTATTTACTCGTCGAATTTAATTATTTTATATTATTCCACTATGACGAACTAAAAGGAGATATACCGGTAATTACGTTTGGAAGGTGTCTGTAGTGATGAATGTGTTGATGCGTAGGTCTGCCGTAGTGCAAAGTCTTCTTAACTCCGTGAAAGTATTATATGTATTGTTTATTTCCCCGCTCCTTGTTTACTAGTTATTTAGATCGCAGGCCGGATCAAAATTATCATGATCATTATTTTTATTATTATTATCATCATTTGTTGTTGTTGTTGTTGTTGTTGTTGTTGTTGTTGTTGTTGTTGTTGCTGCTGCTGCTGCGGTTACTATAACAATAATAATAATAATAATAATTATTATTATTATTATTATTATTATTATTATTATTATTATTATTAGTTATCATCATTATAATTATGATCATTATTAATAGCATTACCATCATTAGATTATGTGGAGCTACTCGGCTGCACAGCTTCCCATAACTATAAAACCTGCCCTGGGTACGAACAAGGTCCTGTGTCACCGATCATAGAATTATCAGCCACCACGCACACTGAACTTCGCAACAATCGACATTTTGTACCCAAGTATCACTACAGCAGAGATAAAAAGCGGCACTACTACCCAAAGTCCTTTTTCATCAGACGGACACAGTACTTATCAGGACCCGAGTACAATACAAGACGTTTCAAGTTTTAAGGTAAAAATAGCGTGTTTTTATTCAGTATGGGGTAATGAGCTGCACAGGTAATATATATATATATATATATATATATATATATATATATATATATATATATATATATATATATATATATATATATATACTCGTATATATATATATATATATATATATATATATATATATATATATATATATATATATATATATATATATATATATATATATATATATATATATACTCGTATATACTAGTAGGTGAGTGGTAGCTTTATATGGCTTTGTGGTATAATGTTCTGCTCACGGCCTTAACCTTTTTCTTACTCAAGCTTATTACAATGATCTGATGAAAGTCTCCAGTGTGATTTCAAAACAAGCCACTCAGTAATCCAGCGGTTCAGTCTCTCTACCTTAACCTTTTCACTACTACAGCATGTTTCCTCCCCAAGCTTACCGAAATGATCTGTGGTGCAAGTCTTGAGTATAATTTCAAAACACGTCACTCTGTAATCAAGCGGTTCAAACATAATGTCTATTCTAACCCTTTTACTCCTAGGGAAGTTCTTTGTAATCATTAAGAGTAATGTAAAAGTAAACGACAAATGAAACAAAATGGACATACAAAAGAAGGAGAAAATAAGGTCTATTTTCTTTTCAGGCAACCCAAAAGACTGTAGAAAAAAAAAAAGTGTTTTAAAACGTTGTAAGTGATTATGGGAAAAACCGCTTACAGGTGAAAGGTTAATAACCTTCCTATTTAGTAAAACCTAGTGACTCAAAGCAGCGCCGTGCAATCATTACTTAGCACCTGTCAAAGGGTTAAAGTTACGCGTTCGATCCTGCCCCAAGGGAATTTCTCAGTGGAAGCGAAAGAGTTCTCTCGTAACCAAGGGACAGCGTTATTGCAGCGTCATAACTCCACATAAAAACTCCAAGTACGCCGCACGCCGCTCCTCGCTTCATTGTACAGCCACACGTATACTGCCTTCCCCCCTCCCCCGCCCCACACTCAGTATCGACACATGAAGTCACTTTCTCATCGCACTATAGTTTTATAAAATTACTATCCTATAACCACAATCGCCAACTTCCAATACAGTGCAAACAATAATAAATAAAGAAATAAAATCAGAAAGAAAACAAAGAAAATAAACCGCCAAAAAGCAATGACATATGAATTAAGAACTATTGATACTAAGAGCGTACGAGTATTACTGTTTGCTACTGTTGGTGCTGCTGTGGTGGATGGTGGTGATGGTGGTTGTAGTGTGTGTTACAACCAGAACACCTCCAACCACACCACTACAGCTCCCATTCCCCGATACCAGCCTACACCAAACCACTCCTCAGCCCACGCAAAACAGCTCAGTCCCACCCCAGTAAGCAGCACGTGTAGCAATAGTATTCTGAAACACTTTGCTCTCTCACCACGACTATTTTCAAAGGCCACAGAGATGATCAGTCAGGTTTTCAAGAGTATTTATCCTATTAATAACATAGAAGTCTACCTAATTTGTCACCGGAACCGTAAAAACTTCCTTAAAAAGCCGTGTAGCTTCAACTAGCGCCGTTTAAATGTAGCGGAGGTGCGGCGCAGGAATGTTTCAGAATATGGACCTGAGTGAGTGAAGCGACTCCCGGGAAATTCCACCACACTAAAATATGCGGAATCAATACCCCAGTAATAAATAAAGAGCACGCTGCCTTGGCCAAAACACTTATTGCATTGATTGATCCTCTCTCTCTCTCTCTCTCTCTCTCTCTCTCTCTCTCTCTCTCTCTCTCTCTCTCTCTCTCTCTCTCTCTCTCTCTCTAGGGCCTCATGTTCCGTGGATGTTTGCACCGCCGCCCTCACCCTCCCTGGCCAGTGGATGGTGTTCTGGGCGAGCTACACGACACCTTCTGCATCAGTAAGCGTCATGAGAGCCCCTGGGCTTTCCTACACGACACCCATCCTATCACCTAAATCACCCCACCTCCTCCTGGAAGCTGCATGGAATATATACACCTCCCCATACCGTCACAGTCTTGTTTTCTGTGATTTTCAACTTTCTATACTTTTTTTTTTCAAAGTTATAATGGTGATTAACGTGATCTAAATTGGTTTCTCTCCATGGAAACTGAATGGAACAGTGTTAACCATTCTCTCTCTCTCTCTCTCTCTCTCTCTCTCTCTCTCTCTCTCTCTCTCTCTCTCTCTCTCTCTCTCTCTCTCTCTCTCTCTCTCTCTCTCTCTCTCTCTCTCTCACTGAAATTATCCTTTTTCCATACCATTTTCATCACTAATTTAACTGGACAATACCTCTCCCTAATTCAATCCTTGTTTTAAGCCAGTCTAATATAAAACTAATCTATTTTATCTCCCTAGAGACCGAATGAAACATCCTAAACCTTCCTGAGATCGCGCTTGCATATCCTGGCACTTTGTTCATGTCATTCAGAAGATGAATTTACAAATCTCCCTGGAAACTGCATGAAACACCCTTTAACTCGTCTTATCTTTCCCTTCCTTAAACTTGATATCCTTTCGCAGGCTATTAAGATAACTAAAGTTGTCTATTACCCTTCTTGGGGAAGCCAATACCTTCTTCTTTTTTTCATAAACTGATTCTCTTTCCGAACGATCATGTTAACTACACTGATCTTCTCTCTATAGGTACCTTCTAAATTTATTTTTCACCTTCCCATAATCAGATCTTCTTTTCAGGCTATTATAAGAATTAAACTGTAATGTATAGCATACATCTTCGTTATATATATATATATATATATATATATATATATATATATATATATATATATATATATATATATATATATATATATATATATATATATATATATTATCCCGATTCCAGGCCATTATGATGACTAGACTGATCTAACCCTTCACCTGGAAACTTAATGGAATGGTTCATCTCCTTGTTTTTATTTTACCCAATCTTGATTTTCTTTCCGAACCCTTCCACTTTCCTACAGGAGAAACCAGCATTTTCCATTTTATTTTCATTTACTTATTTACTTTTTTTGTATTTATCTACTTGTTTTATATAAACTGATCTTCCTTCCAAACTGCTATAACTAAATTGATATGTTCCTCTCCCTGCGAACTGCAAGGAATACTCTACAGAAAATACACATTACGTATATTAAATTGTCTTTCCATAATCCAGTACTTTTTACCAGGCCATCCTATTAACTAAATTGATCTACTTCTTATGACTTTCCCTCTCTTTCTCTCTAATCTTTATGAATCAGGATTAACTATTTTTTTTCTTACTTTTTATTTATTTTTTTTATTTTCATTTATTTATTTATCTATTTTAGTCTAGTCCCCGTCCTCGGTCCGCTTCTTGGAAATCCAGAGGAAGAAAATGGATGCGCAGAACATAATATTTGGAAGCCACACTAAGCCTTATGTCGCAATGTGTCTAAATGTTTCGTGTGTGCGTGTGTGCGCGTGTTAACAGTCTAAAGCTACTCTAAAACAACTCAGCCCTTCCGTTCTCATTTCTTCCTACAGTCACCCTCGCAATAATCCAACACCCCATTTTCTTTATCACTACTCATTTCCGTATTAATAAGATATTCAAACCTTCACTTTATTTCTTCCCTCTTGAAAAAATATCTTTCACAAACAAACCTTTTTTCCTTATCTCTCTCTCTCTCTCTCTCTCTCTCTCTCTCTCTCTCTCTCTCTCTCTCTCTCTCTCTCTCTCTCTCTCACCAACATTCACTGCCTTGCCCAGTAATCTGTCTATCCTTTGTCCTTCCTTCCAATCTTATTATTATTTTACCACCACCACCACCACCACTACCACCATCACCACCACCATCACCATCATCATATTCACGTCTTTACTTCACACTTCACTTATAAGAGAGATTGATAGTGGCTTAAAGAAGGATGCATGTATCAAAGACAGGGAGGAATTTCCAGTGAGGAGGAGGAGGAGGAGGAGGAGGAGGAGGAGGAGGAGGAGGAGGAGGAGGAGGAGGAGGAGGAGGAGGAGGAGTGGGAGACAAACAGGAAAAGAGTAAGAAAAAATGATGGTGAAATGCTTACAATGGAGGGCGTAACGAGGGGGAGATGGAGTACGTACGTAAGCAATGAGGCAATGAGAGAAAGAGATAGGAAGGAAGATCCGTGGAGGGATGAAGGAGGAGGAGGAGGAGGAGGAGGAGGAGTGTAACGTGTTGTTGAGTGAGGAGAAATCGGTGGCTTGAGGAGGACTGGGATGAGAGATGAGGAGGAAACTGAGGAAAGGGTGAGGGATGAGTGAGTGTGAGAGGGATGAGGCTAAGTGAGAGAGAGAGAGAGAGAGAGAGAGAGAGAGAGAGAGAGAGAGAGAGAGAGAGAGAGAGAGAGAGAGAGAGAGAGAGAGAGAGAGATGAAAGTTGATGACGGAATGAGCCGTGTACTCGTATATAGGGATGAGAGTGAATGACGGCGAGAAAGGGTGTGAAAGCTAATAAGAGTGGGGTGGGAGGAGTAAACACTGACATAACAAGTTCAACAGGTATATCGTAAAGAGCCTGAATACCTCCTACCTCTGCTTGCCTGCACCTTTCCTCTCCCTTGAACCTGATACCACAGCTCTCCACTGAACGTACGCTTGCCTTTGCTTGTATTTCCTTCTTCCCTCCTACACAGACACTCATCGGTTTTCTATTATCTTTCTCAGTCTCCCCTTGTCACATCATCCTCCTCCACGACTCCACTACATGACAAAGCCTTCTGATCCTTCCCCACTGATATGTCTCACGGGTGTGTATTCCAAACCACCGTAGCTTAACTTTTCATCCCTCTATCCACCAAGACGTCTCAAAACAGGGTATCGTTGTAGCTTGCTTTACTCTTAACATTCTTTTACTCATATCCACCTACATTTTTTTAGGGTAGTTATTTCGCACTAGTCTCTTACTTAGCCCTTTCATTGCGATGTCCAACAATACAAGAAGCAACGAGGAAGAAAAGTGGGATTAGGAGAATTGTCAAGTGTCTATGAAGTTTATGAGTGGCTTTAGAACAAGAAGTAATGTCCCAAGAGTGGTTTGTGGCTAATATAAGACTTGCCAAACACCAGTCAAAGGGTTAAATAATTATGTACCCTAAAAAATACGAAAATAATCTCTCTCTCTCTCTCTCTCTCTCTCTCTCTCTCTCTCTCTCTCTCTCTCTCTCTCTCTCTCTCTTTTGCGTCCAGTCTGACTTTTTTTTTTCTTTAATTCATTTCAGAGCACTGAGTGACAGGAAGAACGACCGCATCAATAAAAAATAAATAAATAAATAAATAAATAAATAAATAAATAAATAAATAAAATAATAAATAAATAAAATAATAATAATCCTTCCTGCTTCTCATCCCCTTCCTGACTACTACACTCCTCGCTGCCACATTCATCCACCTCTTCCTCATACTGGTAACAATTCAAACTCTACGTTCCTCACCTTCCCTGCGTGTTGTGTACAGTGCTGCCTAATAGAAAATGGTGCTACAACTTTTTTTTTTCAGGAGTGACCAAACTATACTGTCTTCCTCTCCAGGGCCATCCATAGTTATAGTAGTAGTAGTAGTAGTAGTAGTAGTAGTAGTAGTAGTAGTAGTAGTAGTAGTAGTAGTAGTAGTAGTAGTAGTAGTAGTATTTGTTTTTTCTCTTATTTAATATCAGCTTTGTTTCTAAAATGTTATCTACCCAACTTTCTCTCTCTCTCTCTCTCTCTCTCTCTCTCTCTCTCTCTCTCTCTCTCTCTCTCTCTCTCTCTCTCTCTCTCTCTCTCTCTCTCTCTCTGTTAGTCACTTTTATATAATTAAAAAATCTGTAATGTCAAGTTTGTCTGTATTTATTTATTTGCTCCCATTACATTGTCCTATTTCTTTATTTTTCTTCTATTATTATATATTTTGCTAAGCTGGTAACCCTGGTAATATCTGCATTTAGCTACTTCACATATAGCTTCCCAGTTCTTATCCAATCAGCATTAACATGTTCAAATCATCCAATACTCATATCTAGCTCAGGTACATCTGTTCACTTTCGGCACACACTTAGCAGATGGAAATTCTGTTAGCACGGCTCCAGCACAGCAGGACATGCACAGCAATCTTTGTTCCTAGCGATCTGCTTGCAGTGTAATTTTGGATTTGCAAAATTGCTCTATATACCAAGTTTTATTATTATTATCATAATCTTTATTACTATTATTGTTGTTGTTGTTGTTATTATTATTATCATTATAATTATAATTATTATTATTATTATTATTATTATTATTATTATTATTATTATTATTATTATTATTATTATTACAACTGCTATCATGACTGTTATCATTTCTTTTGGCAATTCTTTCTTCATCACAGTGTAAAATTTTGGGAGAAAAACAGTGCTGCTGACAGTGGTGCTAAGTGTGTGGCCAGGCCATGTTCTCTCTTCCTACTGCTACAAATTAACACAGGACAAAAAGAAACAAACTTGGGAGGTTGTTTGTGGTAAGTTACACTATGCAGCAAACCTAAAGCAAACAATGTAGAATATTATGTGAAGGCAAAAATTCCTCTCTTCTCAACCTAACTAAATCAAGATTACCAAAAGTAAGAACACTAAAAAATCTAGAATGATATGATGAACTAGAAATTGTCTTTGCCAATTATTGCCAAAGAGATCCTCATAAAATTCCTTTTTCAACATTTACAAAACAACTATAACACTTCTCCAAATTGGCTTTCCCCAGCAGAACAGATGAACAAATAACAGAATAAATTTCTTACTTTTCAAATTAAGAAAGTGGAAAGATGCTGGAGTGTGGTGCAGATGGATGGAGTTTACAAGCAACGAGGTAGAAGATAGAAATTATGAGGAAGATGAGAATCAACAAGGAGATACGAGTTAGAAGGTAAGAGTCAAAGAGGTGGTACTAGAGAAAAGGTCAGGGTTATGAGGAGAGAGAAAGGAGTTAAAGAGAAGATTAGACCTTTAAATTCACTTAAAATGTTAATGTTAACCTAAGAGTCTCAAAATTTCTCTCTTATACTACTTTATGCCATGAATACTGAAAGCCCAATCAAGTTTTACTTATGAAAATAAATGTTTACAAATATGCAACTGAACGAGATGTTACTTCACTTTTAAATAAAACAAGTTAAGAATATAATTTTGAAAGACAATACTGACAACAAAAGGAGTGATCCAGTCCTTCAAACCTTTTAGAGCCTGTAGTTTTATCTTTCATCAATAAAATCTTCTCGGGTTATTCATGTAAAGTAGCAAATGTCACACCGTCACTAGCAGTGGAAGGGTTAATGCTCGCCCAAACAACCCACCAGCCAACACAAGGAGCTACCTCACTTCCTCCTGTCTTCTCACATACTGCTTGGCTTACACACTGACCTAAAGAAGAAAACATACATTAAAACACTGATACCTGAGATACACATTAGATAACTTACACACAATGAGGCAGAAAACAATATTTAGTTAAAGAAGTACTATAATACACCAAACACACAAAAAAATTGATTAAGAATTATAATTATCAAAACTAGTAAAAGAAAAAAAAAGGAGTAATCAGAAGGCTGAGAAAAAATAAGGGCCAATGACTCAAATATTGTGTAGGCTATTGGGATAGATTAAGAACACTGATCAAGGCAATGGTGAAAAATAGCAATAATACACATAATTCTGACAGCAGGGATTAAATGTAACATAACAGTAGCTAAGCAAAAACCTTATTAAAACCACAAGCAATTTTTTTTTTTTTTTTTTTTATCATCATGCAAAACAGAGAAAACAGAATGGAATGATATTTATTTGGCAAAAGTGTAAGAAACCTGCTGACTCTTGCCTCCAAAATGCATACTACATATGTAATATGGCTCAAGATCCATCCAAACATCTCAGTAGGGAGGAAATAGTGCACTCTTGAGACACATAAATATATAGCAGCCCTTCCCAGCAAAATAAAACAAAATGGATGTAATTAATGGTAAAAGTCCAATTTGTCATCAGTGTCAAGAGGAAGGCTAAATTATGCAATGAGAATGTAATCCCATGTGAGGACTGTTGTTTTTATATATAAGATGCATTATGTAAGGGAAACATGTAAGGAAGGCATGATGAAATACTACATAGGAAGAGATGATGAAAGAAAGACCAGAAAATTCAAACACTAGCAAATGAACAGATGAAGAACACATTTCCAAGGAGGCTTTACCATCAGTCATATTCATAAAAACAGGGTTACTGAATTTTGTTTGTGGCCAAATAATAATATTTTAAAGACATCAACAAAATGTTACAAGACACCTAGAACAGGATGAACAATGGGAAAGACACCAATCCTCTTTAGCCACATTATCTGACAAGCATGAAAACAATGGCAAGTATGCAGACTGTCAATATGAGATGGAGAGAGAAGTGTAGATGTAAAGAAGAGCAGAGAAAATAGACTGTGGAATGGATGAAAATATTGTGTGGTACTCTGAGGAGGTGTAGTGAGAATAACTGAGAATGAGTCTATATAGTGTATACAGAAGTAAAACTACAGGGCAAAACATTAGACAGAGGCCACCATTAAGACAGAAAGTAGAGTGGGAAGGTTTGTAGTATTGTTAGTTTTCTCATTAATTTTTTGTTTATGAGGTAGTGCACCAGCAGAGTGCACCTTCCCTGCCTTTATCCATGTCAGTAGGGGTCAGGTATGAAGACAAGGTATAAAGGAAGGAGAGAAAAAAACAGGCAAGTTTTTAACAGGCAATGACAGATGCCACAACAGGGAAAGATGGAGAATTCTGGCTTATCCACTACTTTGAAGAAAGTCTCTGGAGAAATTAAGACTTCTGACATATCAGTAGTAGATGAGTATTGTCATAAAAAGTATATATGTATATATATATATATATATATATATATATATATATATATATATATATATATATATATATATATATATATATATATATATATATATATATATATATATATATATATATATATTAAAAGTTAATATTAAATAGAAGACATTTCTATCAAACATAATAAATAGCTACTTATGACATTCATTTGTTTTATTAGCATAGTTGTAAGTGATTTGTGATACCACTCACAAGGATCTCTTAGGGACACATGCTGATGTACAATGTACAATTTATGTTATGGAAGATTTGGTTAGCAATAATGTTCCTTGAAAAAGCAATTATATATTGAATGATAACTACAATAATATTTTGAACAAACAATGGCCTCTAGCTGAGGTAAAGCATTTATAACCACTAATCCCTTAAGGACCAGGGACATCAATAAATGTCTTTACTAAAATAAAGCCAAATTATGCTATTTTACACCTAATTTGCTAGCCTGGGCTGTGACTACACTGGTTTTGAGTCAAACAGCAAGGGTTGTCAGTCTACAGCTAGCCTCCGTCATGGCCAGTTCCCAGGAACGTGATTCTGGCATGTCTGATTCAGCTCGCTCCCTCCCGCATTTCCTTACCTCCACTCCCCACACTTGTACCATGCTAACCACACCATCAGCCACTGTAATGCTTGGGGGCAGAGGAAGTGCCTGGATAGAGGGTGTATGGAAAACTGCAGAACACCTGTTTTCTTTCTCCCCAAGCCATGGCCGAGATGAGACAATTGGGCATGTAGGCTGAGTTATATTCAGCATACACTGACACCACCTCATTCAACTTGTGATATCTCCGTGACCATGGCATCCACAGACTTTCAGATAAAGCCATTCAAAAGAGATGATTGTGGGGAGTGTACCATTTTCTTTCACTCGTTTATTGTGGGATAAGCATGCAAAAACGGGCTATTTTACGTGTTTTGGGTTCAACCTGCGGTTCTGGCTTTACAGTCAAATTACCCTCCCCTGGTCCAGTAGGGGTTAAAGTATTAAGTTCCACTACAAAAACTTTTTATACTAAATAACATAATTTCTTTAAAGCAGTATTCTCAGCTATAAGGAACCATAAACGGACATGCCTAAATAAGCAGAGCTGCTTGTGTGATTCTCAAAGAATAGCATTTTTGTTCTTCAAAAAGTAACATAACAGTGCACAGCATCAATATAATTTTCCCATGCCTATATATCATTATACATGAGATTAGCTCTC
The DNA here is from genome assembly GCF_035594125.1 of Scylla paramamosain. Lineage (NCBI taxonomy): Eukaryota > Metazoa > Arthropoda > Malacostraca > Decapoda > Portunidae > Scylla > Scylla paramamosain. The sequence continues at coordinate 30,944,790 of NC_087153.1, read as the reverse complement.
CTTAGTATGACTTAAAATCATACTAAATATTTTTTTTTTTTTCAGGAAATAATATTTGAGGTAATTCATGTAAGAAGGACAAGTCCTTGAGATACTCCAACACAAACATATTTATTTAATAAGTAGGTACTGCTGGAACACTGTTCAACAGAATATTACTGATAATTAATCTATTGTAACTGCACAGTTCTCTACAAATTTCACAGAATATTAAATAAATTTGGTTCCAAATAAATTATTTCTGGTCCTTCACTACATTTGACAGAAAGGTAAGATATGTGTGATTTAGCCATCTTAATTCTGTGGCTCAGTAAATTACAAATCTGAACTTCTTGCTAAATCTTGCATTGTAATGCCAAAAGGAAGAGCCCCCATCTCCTCAACCTCTATGAGGATTATTAACCTTGAATTTTCATAGTATTTTCACATTGATATTATAGCTAATATATATATATATATATATATATATATATATATATATATATATATATATATATATATATATATATATATATATATATATATATATATATTACAAACCTATCAGGTATTTTATAGTGCTGTCAATCACCTTTCGAAATATGCACACAACTCCTAAATGTCTACTTAATTTTTAGGTGCCTTTTTCTACTTCTTTTTTTTTATTTTACTGTTTATGTAATTCCAAAGGTTCTATTCAGCTAAGACGCAGAATCTACACATAAATGTTTTCTTAAATCTAATGGTGTTCCCCAATCATCACAACTGAACTTGTCCTGGATCTCATCGAGTGTAGCACGTCACTGAGGGAGTGCTGGCAGCAGTGACTCTTGACACAGACCCACACGAGGGCAGCGGGAGGCTCCAGACACACCACACCGAGCGACATGCCCACGCTCGCGACACTCGCGACAGGACGCCTACTGTGCCCCTTCCACCCAGCCTGCACTCATCCACAGCACCAGGATGAGCACGTGTACACATTCAATATCAAGAGGGACGGTGATGGAGGGGAAGAGAGCACGTCTGGAGGGTGACAGTCCCGCCCGCCTGTCACCTGGCCATGTCTGGCTTACCTTCGCTTCTCCCTGACCGCAGTTCGAGATTCCCGCTGTTTTCGCTTGCCCTGAGGCATCCTGGAAGACCCCTCGGATGGTGCTCTGGCTGTGAATCACTTCCTATAACAGGAGGTAAACAAGTCCAACAAGACAAAACAATCACTTCCCGACGCCACTTCACCTCGCTAATGTTTTGTTGTGACGTCACGCTCGCCGCTTCCCTGTCATTTCACAATCATCATACACATTGACAAAATGTTCTCTTCTTCCACACATATTTTTTCTTTGATCTAGTATTTATTTTCTTCAATGTCCTGATTTTTTACTCAATTATTGACTTTATATATTTTCTTTTAAAGATCTGCACGAGTTTTGTTTTATTTCACTACCATAACATTGCCTTGATTTTTCTTTAATAATATTCTGCATTTTTTATATATGGTTCCTATAGCTCAGCATTAATCTTCCCTATATTATGTACGTAAAAATCACAGAAACTTAGGTAAATAAGCTGCATTGTATTGAAACATTTGTTGAATTTAATTATCTCTGAAAATCATCCTTTGTTATCTTTCAATAGCCATTCTTACATTTATTTTTAACTTGTTGTAGTCACCACCTATATGAAAATAAAGTAAATATTTTTGATATATAATATTACAATAAAACACCACCAAAATCTCATGACACATGTAGACATACGGGGTTATTGAGTTCATTTGAGAGGTCACTCGAAAATTCAATTTTGAAACATATCTTTTTTCATTCATTACTTAATACTTATTTCATAATTTATTTATTTGAATGTTAATGCAGTGTAAACAGGTGTAAATCCGTGAGGTGTGGAGACTGGCAAGGTGGCCGGGGTGGCTGGCTGAAGCTAGCTGCTTGCGGGTCCTCCATGTTTGTGTTGCCTTTTCGCGACGAGCCCCCAGCATTACACACCCGTTCATGACTGTGTTAGTGTGACTTGTCGTGGCATATTACCCACTGTACTGTACTCCGAGTCTGCCGTAGAACATTCCGGTGCACTTATGGACGCGGAAAGCCACGGTGTAGTGCCAGAATAAGGAGTTGTGAGGGATAGCTTCTGTGGCGGCTACGTAGCGTCTGTATTTTGGTGCCCCAAAATGAGACCTGAATAGGGGCGTTCTCTCCCTAATCCGTCACTGCTGCATCTTTCAGCCGAGACATTTAAGGAACTTTAAATTGTAGAGGTTATGGAAGTAACCTAAGGCCTCATTTTCGAAATTGTGCTTATATCTGGACAAAATTATACTTTTTTTTATTGTGATCTAGTCAGTGAAAAAAAAAAAAGGCAGTGAAATTAGTGTAGAACTTAAACCGAATCTACTCTAACGTAGCCCTCAGATGAAAATGTTAGTGTTTACTTCAATTTTAATCTGAAACTTAATTACTTACTGGTTGGCTAATGGCAAATGCGACACTGACAAATAGATCTAAGTTGTGGTGTTGGTTGAGATGCTACTCAGTATAGGTGACATTCCGGTAGAATGCTTTTTGAAGTGTTTGATAGTCAAAATACCACATCTTGAACCTGGACGGTTTTACATAACAACGAATTGTATGGACACTGAAAGATTTGAAGTACTGGATCACTCTTTGCTGTCAGTGATGTCTTTTAATATTAAATTTTAATTTTACGCTGCACTATTTTGTTAAGCTTGAGGAGCCACATCAGAGTCAATGCATGGTAATGAACTAAAGGTAGGAAAGTCAATAGTGGTCTCAGCAATTTTCATTAACCATTTCAGTTGATCATTCAGCAAGTTTTGAGATTTCTGTATGTAATCAAAACCAAATTCCAGATGACCAATATTAGAAACAGTGATGGTGGTGGTTTTTAGAATATTAGTAAGCTAAATTTTAGCTCTACAATTATACGACAGTTGCAGGTTTTTTCCTTTAATGGGAATGCTAGATAACCATGAGTGTTGCATGTTGTGTGTCAGGAAGAGGCTTCGTAATTACCAAGTAACAGTGGGTCCATGTAAACCACAATACCCACTTGTTTCATCATCATTACTGCTTAATTACCCAGTGACAACAAACCTGTGCAAATCACAACTTCCACTCCTTGTATTTTCATCATCAGTACAAGTGTGTTGATTCAGTAAGGGTTACTTCACTGGTGTAAATTTGGCCGGTTTTGTATTTGTTCATTCACACACATATTCTTTCAATTTGAAATTAAACTTCACATACTTTTTATCCATCCATTAGTATTGTTGAGTATGCATTAGGAATTTGAGTCCAAGTAGGTTGGCTGGCAACATTATGGTTCAGGTTTCAGGTGTGCCTCCTCTTTACAGGTGTCACCATTAGTCAGCAAGCTCATATCAAATCATCATTTCTGATAATAGATGTTGGTGACGTTGGTGTTTATTAATGATTTTGCTATAGTAAATGTTTGCATTTTGCTTTGTTCATAGGACACCATACAGAGTTCCTAGCCCCTTCTCTCCTTTCCTTTCAGTTGCCTCTTTCAACATACAGGGAGTACAGTGCTAGTATTCTCAGCCTCAACCACAGAACTGGTAGGACTAAGGCTACGGCCACACTGGCGTCAGTTGTGAGTGAGCATGTGGGAGGGTGGGTGAGTTGCTGTAATGGGCTGGCTACACTGACAGTGGGCAAGTGGTGGCCATAGCCTATTTGTCAGACATTCTCTGCTCTGCTGTAGGCACTTGTGGTTACAATATTTTAAAATTCTTAGTACCCAAATTTTTCTTGTTACTATGGATGAGTATACTATCAGTACCTAGTTCATTTTCATTTGTTAAGGAAATAAGTGATTTGCCAATAGCCAACTAGCCAACATGCCAATTGCCAACTAGCTTTCCGTAAGGTGAAACTACTGGCGTATGTATATATGTGACGACAGATGTAGTGCAGGGTTTTGATACAAAGTAATTAAAGGTTTTGTTAAAACTAGCAGTTGAGGACATTGTTTCATGATTAATGGTAATTACTATAAACAACGTGATGCATTCCCCTTTTGGCCCTACTTTAGCAAACCAAATACATCCCAAATGATTGTTGTGAATGAAACTACCATGCTATGTCCATGTTGGACAACAAACTGCCTGTGCCAGTTGAGTGACAAAAGTCAACCAGCAGTGCTTCTCGCTGTGACCTGTGGGAAGCTGCAGCTTTCCCACACCCATTCTATGTCAATGTGGCCATATCTACAATGCTCCCACTTTTCTTGCCATTGATGGCACTCACCTGCTCACTCGCAACCACTATTTGTGTGGCCATAGCTTAAGAGTGTGAATGATGTGTGTGTGTGAGAGTGTATGGTGCTTTGTTATGGCCACCCCATGTGGGATTGTAGGCCTGGTGTATAGGTAGATAGATAGAAATGTTGATTGCCTCTGTTTATTGCATAAAACTTGAGTGTTATATTATTTCTCAAAAGAAATACATATTTTTCAGCTGACTAGAACTTTCTGCAAAACATAAAAGAGGCAAAGGGAAATAATATATATTTAAGGGAAAATAAGATCCATTAGGAAAAGTACTGGTAAATGTATTAATTCTGACAGGTCATTTTTTGAAACATGCAGTTGTTTCACAGAAGATTTAATGCTTTTCAGATGGACATTGTGGACATTAGCTCAGAAATCTTTGTTTTTAATGTTGATTGTTGATACTGCACAGTGAATTGAAAAATATCTTTGCTAAAATTTTGAAGTGTGTCAACATGGTGTAATGCATAAATTGCCTAGATCACCAATAATCAATCTGAAAGTCAGTGGCATTCATTTCAAAATGTGAAGAATACGTGTTCAAGTGTGAAAAGATGTGAAGAAACGGAAGTGAAGGGAAATTCAGTGGTGTGATACATAAAGAAGTACAAGAGCAGAGTGCACAAGCCAAATGAGTAAAGTTAAGGAAGCCAAGATGGACTCCCGCTCCCTGGAGAAGCGGCTCTCTGTGGTGCGGGAGACTTCTGAGGATATCCAGGCATTGTCTCGGTGGTGTCTCCAGCACAAGAACCACCACCATTCAATCATCCATGCCTGGTCCAGGGCTGTTCGGAAATGTGAGTGTATATTGTTGAACTTACTGGTGTAAATTCCCAGAATGGATGAACATGGAAGAAGGTGACAAATGTGTGTATGAATGAAGTGGTATTAGAAGTAAGAATATAAAAACAACTAGAAATCTGAAGTGTGGGATGAATAAACATGATGCATAGATGAGGTAGTGATGTACTGTACCTATGGAAGCAAAGCCTTCATTGGCTGGGTGTATTTATAAGTTCAGAAGAAATGTATAGAGTTAGAAGATTACAGAAAGGCAAGTAATGTTCTAACTCACAAAGGCAAAAGAGTTCAGAGAGGGAAATATAGGAAAGACAGTAAGACTCACATTTAATTTATTTTATTTTATTTTATTTTATTTTATTTTATCTTCTCTCTTTTGCTGAGATGACTTCCATGTAGGAACTCGACACAAATATATTTAAAATTTTTCTTTTAAACACTTTCCCTAATTATGTACCCAGTGAAGACTGATGGATGACACTGCATCACTTAGTATCCAAATATTAATATACAATAATCTTACTGTATGGATTTATAAATGTTTTGGTGCTGTAATTAAAGTCAGCTAAATTTGTACTTTATATTCAGTTAGACTCCATCCCCATTCACCTGACTGGCCATTAGTGATGTTGAAACATTCTAAATAGATATACCTAATTGAGATGACTAGTAAGTAGCATGTTAACATGTTAAGGTAACCTTGAGTGTCTTGCAAAGGATTCAGCCCTTGACAACACAATCATAACATCCATATTAGGTACCTACTGAGTGAGAGGAATTTAAGCAAACTGTAGCATACTAATGGTTACCACACTCAGCCCACAATTCAAGAGGTCTTTGGTATGATTCCTGGCGAGATAGACAGACAGTCACCTCATGCCATTGCTTCTGTTGCCTAGCAGTCCTTAGGCACTGTACTAAATCCTGGAGAAGTGATCCTGTCCTATGAATGAATATAACTTCCATCACAGCACTTGTCTGTGGTGCCATAGCATGGGGAGGCTTGGTTGTTAGAGGAAATTTTCTGTTTGCACAGAATACCTAAAAAGATTAAACATGCACATTGTTTCTTATTATGTTAGTGGCATAACCATTGTTTTTCAACCCTTTTAGTTGCACCCCCAATGGGGACCGCTGGTAACAATTGAATTTGATTATTTTGCAAAGGCTTTGAAATTCCTTTTCTTCCTTTCAATATCAATATGCTTTACCTTTGGTCTGTTACAATGACTTCATTGGAAATCTCCCAAGTGTGTGCTCATGTCATAGAAATTCATGCAATTATTATAGAATGGTAGATACAGAACTAGTTGACCCACGCTAATTCTAAAGATGACATACTATGAACGTAAGGCTTGTAACAACCAGATGGCAACTCAAAGTTTTATTTTATGTTGTGCAAGTATTGTTATTCTGTATGCATTAGTATGTCTTGTGGAATCTTCACTCATGGACTAAGTAGAATACCTTTAGCTTTTCTCCTGTTATGTATACCAGTTGCAATACCTGGAACATAGCTGTGGGCAACTTCATATCCTCTGAAGGGTGAGGTACTAGGAGGGTCCTCATCTCCTTCATTCTGCCTCCTGAATTACCTTTAGTATTTTGCTTATAACTTGATAAAACCTGAAATTTTGAACTTGAAATGAGTGCCTTACTTCTGGCACATCACCACCATGGGTGGTTTTCAGTTACAGTACTGCCAGATTCTTGCTCACTACAGCAAGCCTCATTTTTTTGTCGAGTTCATCTAGCCATGTGATGTAAGATATTATGGTTGAAAATCAATATTAAGTCTGTGAGAACAGTACCAAATAATCTAAAAATTTTACAATTTTTATAATTTACTCCCATAACAGTGTGAGTCCATGGGTATCCTTTAATTCTCATTAGCCAGTGACTCAAGCTCACACCTGTGCCTCAGCCATTCTTTGACATGCAATTCACCATGTGGATTCACCAGCATGTGGGGTATGACCGTCCAGTGACAACACATCTCAGATTCTTAGCCAATCAGTGTTACACTACCACATAACTGTGTAAATATCCTATTTACAGCTGTTGTCTTTTCAAACCTACAATCTTGGGGTTACTTTTCTGGTTCATGATTACTCAGTATTTCAACAAGATTTGAAGCTTTGGCTAATGAAAGTGATAGCTCATTACCTGGTGAGGATGTTGTGGTTTATATGACTCCAATACCTCCTGGGATTCAAAATAAGGCAGTTTGGTACATTCATCGTCAGTGGTGAGACTGGTGATGTGTCATACTCATAGATGGATCTTTTTAGCATCTGTATTCAATAGGTGCTGGCAGGCTGAGACTGTTGTGCCAAGCCATCCTTGGGATTTCATAGTGTAATGTTTTTTTAATTCACACTGATCTGCATGCTAATTGTGGAAAATATGAGTGCAACTGATATAAATTAAGTCAACATTATTAAAAAAAAAGTATGGATGGGAACTTATCATTGGTTATTATTGTGGCACAACAAATGTTATCATTTCAAGACAAAAAAAGAAAAAAAGTAAAGGTGAAGGGTATCAAATAAAGCAAACTCAGTCTTTGTAAGTTTAGTAATTGACAAGTAAAAGATGGAAAACTTGGACCATGTTTTCTTGAAACTTGTCCAGTGTTGCTTATGCTGTTATGGAAATAAAGCCCACACACAGCCTATAATATTCTTTGGATTCTAAAAAGAATACAGACAAAAATACTTAGTTATGTCCAGTTTTGAGTGAGTTAAGAGGAAAACACTTTTTTATTTATATCAAATATGTGCAGTATCTACATAGGCACATACGTGTGTGTGTGTTGCAGCTATTTCTCCTCTGGAATAAGATGGATTTATTCCCTACTTTAAGTGACTCATTCACAGTTTTGTTTTGTCTTCCTAGTCATTACTAGTCAAGTGATATACTGTGGTCTGTTGCCTAGTTGTTCTCATGAGGAATTTGATCCTTTCACTATAGTATACTGTAAGTGTTTCTTATTCAAGTTGATTTTTTTCATCTCATGGGTAGGCATGGAGGCATGAGCTATGGTGTGGATGGCTGTAGTGAGGTCATCTGCAAATTGCTCTACAGGGTCTGGGATGTGATTTGGCATACCAGATGATGAAAACTTGTTTAAACAGTGGCCTGTCAGCTTTTCATTTTCCACACTTTTTAATGATCGGTGCAACACTTTCCTTCCTTACTACATGAAGATAGTTCCTTTCCTTACTACATGAAGAGAGTTCCTTGGGTTTGGTGGTCATTCAGAAGCCCTAGCACAGGCATGACTTGGACATTCTGTCTGTCCCCATTCATGATGAGGATTAGATCCAGTCTGCCTCCACCTATGTGTGTATGGCTTGCAGCTCACCAGGCAGTACTAGCACCAGGGGGTCAGCAAGCACATGTGTGATGTGTTGTCTTAGCTGGTTCATGGTAGTCTTCCCCACAGCTTGACTAGCAGGTGATAAATGTTAAAGTTTCCATTCAGCAACACTGGTCATCCATTACTGTTTTCTAATTGAGGAAGAAGTACATACAGTATTGTACACATATTGATTCCAGGGGTGCATAATGCATAGAGAGTCCTCCTGCTCTCCTAGGCCTTGAGGGTAACATGTCAGGTTGACAGGAATATTCTTCCTCACTAGTGTGAGGCTCCATGAACCCCCTTGCTGGCAGTGTTTTTGGAAGAGTTGGTATTGTCCAAACTTCACATCTGATATGTCACTCACAAGCATTTCATGCAGGAGACTGCTGGCTTTGCTGACCAAGCTGTAAGTGTTCCTACAGTTTTGGTTTGTGATATGTGTGAGTGAGTGGGAGGGCTTGGATTCCAAACGATTAACTGGGTCCCTGCCATTTCTCACTTAACCCTTAACCTTGCTCCTTCCTCTCTTGATTGATGTATCGCTGAGATGCCTTGAGGGTATGGCAAGGTGATGTTTTCACTCTGGTGCCTGTTGTGTGAGACATGTTCATATCATGTTCCTTCCTCTTTTGGCTCACATGATGTTGGAGATCCTTCATTGTCATGGAATAGTGTTTCCATCATAGCAACTGTGATGGAGGATGTCAGTAACTGTGCCAACATGATATCAATGCTGGCCATATGCATGAAGTGCACAGATATTATCAGGACCTGAAGAGCTTGATTTTTCTGTGAGGCATGAGCTGCTGCTTCTCACTTCACAATGCTTCACTTCCTTTTCCAGTGTGATTGATACAGAGGGCTTAGATGCAGGGGTGGTAATGCTGAGGGGGCCACTTCAACTCGGGTGGGTGGAAGATGCATCTCCACCTTGCCAGTAGGTGGGATGATGCTGGAGATGTCATGGGAATTGATGGCTGACTTATCTAAGGGTGGGAGAAGACAATAGACCCAGGTGGCCTTTGTCACTGTACCCTGAGGCAATTGAGGTGTCAGATGACTGGAGAGCAATTGTGGCAAGCTTGATTTGAAATGAGTCTCCCTAAGTAATGGTGGGAGGAGGAACAGGTGGCAGAGACCTGGGCAGAGGTTTGAGACCCCAGAAGACAAATGACAGGCCTCATGGGACACTTCATGCTCCATGCATTGTGCTACTCTTGGCAGTTGGTATACTTGAGTATGCTTTTGCCTTGATATAGGTACATTCTTTGCATACCTTGGTGTCTTGGCTTTCAATGCAGAGACTGCATCTCACCTTGTAGTTGCACTTTGGAGTGTTTGGCATGTGCCACAGAACTTTGGCTTCTTGATGAACCTATCCACCTTGTACTTCCACACCACTGGGAAGCAGATATATAGTTGTCACCAGTTCCTACTCCTGTATGGTTATTATCTGGTTTTTAGGCCTGTCTGTGCAGTACTACCCATTCCTGTTGGCCCATAGAACATAGTAGCCCATAGTGGTCCTTTAAGTGGCTCAGAAGTGGACACTTGTGATCTCATGAACTTCATCACAGTGCCTTGATGTGGATTATCCACTTCTATCAGGAACTTCATCATAGCTGTGTACCAGGTGACAGTTGTGGTGGTTTTTGCAGTCATTCTGACTTGCACTGTTGCACTGACTTGCACTGGTGTTGATGATCATCATGAGGGAACACCCTTGTGAAAGACAAGGTGAAACATTTCTTAAGAAAATCTAGTTTGAATTAGGCACAACTCAGCATTAACCCATTCCCTGTGGCAGGGCAGATGTATGTACTACTAAAAAGAAAATCGTCTATATATAGACGCTGTCGACTTTCATTCATAAATCTATATATAGTTTCCCTGCTAGTGGGCATTCCAGACTGACGTCTATATATAGACCCTGCCGCAAAACTGAACAAAACATTTGAATCTATATATAGATCTTATTTAAGTTTGGTTGGTTATATGTACATTGATACATTTATATGAAGGTTTAGAGTCACTCACACTCATTGCAAAGGCAATGTCCAGGACTTGTGACCTGGATGTGGTTTACCCTCCCTCCCTCCACTTTTTTTTCATTTGTTGTACGTATTATTTTTGTACTTATTCAGTTTTAGGCAAAGCTGCTACTGTGTGGTATAGTTTGAAGTATGGCACAACACACAGTGTTAGCTGACACACATCACAGCTGTATATGCTTCTTTTCTTCTTTTTGAGTAGAGCACAATAGGCACACTGTCTTTGGACTTTTTTATCACTATTTTCATCATGGGATCCTGTCTCTACAATGAAATGTCTTCCACTGAGTCATGCTGGACATGGCCCAAGAGAGAGATCACCACTAGGCTTCCTTAGATGGTAGATGTCACCAGCATATTTTGAGATTATCTCCTCAATCAACTGTAGCTTGAAGTCAAGGAAGCATTTCCATCCACCATTTGCTTTGTAAATAACATGGCAGTTAAGTGATGCAATGTCCAGCAATCTGAGAAATATTTTCTTATAATATTTCTTCACACCCTTCCAAGCTGATGTTTGTATGGAGATTATTTGGTCCATTTTGTCTATTCTAGCCTTGTGATGTTTCCTGTATTTGATGCACACATCTGGCTTACTTGCTTCCCTGCTACTGTTACCTCTTCCATAGAATCCTCATATACTGTGCTTAGCATGTTGACTTATTTCTTATCCCTCCATTTCATGTGCATCATTTTATGCTTGTACTGTACTACAGTTTCACCTTTCTTCAGAATTTTTTATTTAACTTCCAGGGATAGCAGTTTTCTGTTGGATCTCAAAGTGCCTACTCCATCTGTTTTGTTGTCAAGAAGAATTTCAAACAATTCTGGTGAGGTGTAGAAGTTATCAACTCCCAGAATGTAGCCCTGATTCAGTAGGGACTGCATTAGTCTCAAAACTATCTTAGTAGTCTTTGTAAGTGTTTCCACTTTTTCATCTGACAAGGTTTCTATTTCAGTCATATTTTGTTTTCTTTCCTGTGTAGTCTAAAAGATCCCAAACATAGCCAGTATCAGACTCAGCTAAGATATAACTTTCTATACCGAATCTAGCTCGTTTTAGTGGAATATATTGCTTCCACTTTAGCCTACCTTTCCAGAGCAGGAGAGACTCACCAATGCTTACATTTTTGCTTTGGAACATAAGATGACTTGAATCTTTGTATGAGAATATCCAGGACCTCCTTGAACTTGTATGTAGGGTCACTGTTATCCTCATTGTCAGTGAAATGCAGGTACTTTAGGAGAAGAGCAAATCTGTCTCGATATACATTTTCCAAAAAAAGGAGTAGCAATAAGCTGATTGATAGAGTGATATGAATAGATTGATGGCTTTTTCACAATTCCTTGTAAAAGCAGCAATCCAAGGAATGCATACATTTCTCCATAACAAGTCTCTGCTTTTTCTCTTCATTTTACCCTTTCTCCTTTTTTCATCACAGACTTTTGCTGCATACTTATTGGTCTTTGATACAATGTGATCCATCAATTCATCATCAAAAAAAGCATGAAATATTTCTAAAGGTGACTGGTCATCTTTCTGGACAAGTTTTACACCACTATCTCCCGTAAAGGGAAAAGGCTCTCTGTCAACAGCTGATTGACTTTGCCAGTTATATTGAATATCATCAGCATCTGTTTCTTCTTCAGCATCAGACTGGTCATCTGGCTCAACCTCAGACTCTGATTCTGTATCAGTGTAAGTACTGACAGTAGATGAATCAGAATCATCAAAATCATCCAAAAAATCAGCATCTATATCCTCAGCTACCAAAGCTGTAATATCTTCTGGCTTAAGAGGTCTCTTTCTCCTTCACATGATAGACTAATAATAAAGGAAAATAGAAAAAGGCAAAAACTCTCAGTGTTAGCTGATGTGAGTAGCACATCCGCCACCGACAAAGCACAAGCGGTGACTGTCCTTGAGAGGCAATGTCGGCAAGTGTCAGGGGATTTGAGATGCCAAATACCGATTTATTTTCTTAATTTTGGTAGTAGTAAGGAATCGTCTATATATAGACCATGCTACAATCTAGTGTGGTCAAATGAGAGCAAACATCTATATATAGACACGCCGACAAAAAGTCCCAATTTCGAAACGTCTATATATAGATCCTCCGCCAGGAAGGGGTTAACACAGCATTGTGTCTCATGACTGTGAACTCATCACCATCATTTCTCCACTGCCCCACATATTTCAAACAGCCCATCAGGTGTTGTGGTTATATCACTGTCATTATGGTTATTGTCAACTGTGGCTACTGTTCCCAACAAATCCCCTAATCTTCACATCATCACTTCATATTTCTCTGTCCTTTGTTTAGGTAGCTTTGCAGCATGTTCTGTGTGCACTACAAGGAGATGTTTCCACACATACATGAATGACATATCAAGTACACTGTGGCTATATTTATTAATTTACATACAAACATTCCATTTCACATCAACTTTCACAGTACCACCACCATCCCTCCACCAATAATACCCAATTTCCCAGCTACTATAACAGTGTCATCTTGAAAGTTTGTAATTGAGATTATAGAATCACCTTTGGCCCTGTTCACTCTTACACTGATGACTCTATCTATCCAGTGCTCAGTGCCACTTATCAGATGACCAACTCAGCAAGAATTAAGCAGCTTATATAAACAATAGGCACAGGACACTCATTTTTTTTTTTTTTTTTTTTTTTTTTTTTATACAGTATAACCTCTGAACATGAATTTAATTTGTTCAAGCAGGAAATTCATATCTTGAAAATTCATATTCAGAACAAATTTTTTCCCATTAGAAGTAAAGGAAAATAAAATAATTCCTTTCAGCTGCACCAATAATGTGTACAGTATTCACAATCAAAGTAATTTTCTGAATAAAGATGGATTATTCCTTGTAACCAACATTGCTGAAAATATTATATGGGAAAATATTAATGAAATAATAAATAATAAAGACAGTAGATAATAAATAAGGAAGGATGATCACCCAAATATCCTTGTGCGTCATACTTTCCATCTCTCTCTCTCTCTCTCTCTCTCTCTCTCTCTCTCTCTCTCTCTCTCTCTCTCTCTCTCTCTCTCTCTCTCTCTCTCTCTCTCTCTCTCTCTCTCTCTCTCTCTCTCTCTCTCTCTCTCTCTCTCTCGCCAGAGACCACTGGCATCTTTCCTGGCAGTGGGGAAGGCACAAGAAAAGCAGGAAAAGAACACACTAATAGTAACATAAGTCTTGACACCACATGAGATGCAGCACATGTAGCAACAAGTCAGGCAGGTGAATTGCTAGCAAAGTGTTGCTGAACAGTATGTTCTTAATAGAATTCTGGGAAAAAATCTTCTCAAATCCCCATTTTGTATATTTCCATACATATCATCAAAACAGGCTCAAGCAACACATTCATGTTTGGATGAAAATTTGTATTCGGGATTAAAAAAATGTGTAGTAGAATCTCTAAGTCAGCCTAATTGAAAGGAAAGCCAAACCAACTTATCCAAACCCAGCATTGCATTTAAATTCCTTGTCCCCAACGTGTTCAGTAAGCTTCCCAGCAGCATGCTGGATATCCAGGCTGTGCACTGTTACCCTGTCAGTTCTTTCTTCTATGTACCATTTGTAGACGGATTCATCCTGTTGCACCATACTTCCTCTATGCAAATCCTTTCCCTTCCCTTAAAAGTGTCCAACTTAACCAATATCCAACTTAAATCCTTAGTGAGGTTTTACTGCATTTGTATGGTGTTTGTATTCAGAAAAAAACTGTATCCAGACTTATTCATCTTCAGAGGTTCTACTGTATAAGTTTCAAATGGAGCAGAGCAAAATCAGTCTTGTGTTGTCCACTACCTGAAAACCCAGTTCCTACATCTATGTACTTGTCACAGCCTTCCAGGTAACTCCCTTTATTATCAGGCACATTAAACCCTTCCCTTCCTCTACATTTAACATACCTTGGCTGTCCTCAAATATTGTCAACAGTAAATCTCTTGCTAAAACAGCTTCCATGAAGTTAAATGTGTGTTTCCAATATTTTTTTTCCTTCGCTCCCAGTTGTTAGTTCCATGTGGAAGCCTTTTTAATCCTTGTGTGGAGTTCAGCCCTCATGTAGCTTGTGGGAGGTTCCACTTATACAGCTACAATAAGCAGGATAGAGGTAAAATCTTTTTAACTTATCAACTCCCCCATCTTTACCTAATAGTCTTGAATCTTTCATTCACTGTTAACATTGCATCTTTTGCTGTCTTCTTGTATTACAGGACATCATTTGTTACTGCTTTTCTGAACTTGCAGACTGCATGCTTACCCTATCATGAATTTTCTGCATAAGATTTCCTATTCTTTTTCACCATTATTTTGCCTATCTTACCAATACACGAGTTAATCAGTTAATCTTTTATCTTCACTGTTTTATCCCTTTAACTCAAGAACTCTGCCAGTCATTTAACTTTAATTTTTTTTTTTTTTTTTTTTTTTTTTTTTTTGTGTGTGTGTGTGTGTGTGTGTGTGTGTGTGTGTGTGTGTGTGTGTGTGTGTGTGTGCATTCCAAAGTAAACTCTCATGAGGAACTTGTATCAAACACCTTTCCTGTATCCTGATACACACAGTTTATTCAGTTCTGTCATGTTTCCTATATCAGTCACTTAAAATAAAAGCTTATTAAGTTACTTAAACATTATTTCTTTCTTTGTTTTTTCTCTCATTCCCTCAAAAATCCATACTGTTTATTCATAATTATTCCTTTGCTCTCCAGATATTCTAACCATTGTTTCATGTTACTTTTTAAAAATTTTGCTCATTACCTGTCTTATTTATTGGTACTTGTCTGTAGTTTAAAATTTTCCCTACATTTTTTTTTTTTTTTTTTTTTTTTTTTTCTGACATTAGTATCTGCTGTCTTTCATTCCTTTAACATCCTCCCACTTTGTATTGAACATTCAATTATGTCATATAGTGGTTTAACCAGCTGCTGTTTGCATTCTTTTAAATTGCATCCTGACATTCCAGCTGGTCCTATTGGTTTCTCCTTTTCTAAAGACAATTGCCAATATTTACTGGATTGATACCTGTCTTCACCAGATTATTGCATTGGGGCCATCAGAGTTATTCAGCTTTATCATTTTTTGTTATTATTTTCCTTATGAAGCATTAGTGTATCAGTGAAGTTTTTTACTCAGACACTTTTTTTCCTTTAGGTCTTATCCTTGAAGATTTCATTCTAAGCCACATTTCTCTCTCTCTCTCTCTCTCTCTCTCTCTCTCTCTCTCTCTCTCTCTCTCTCTCTCTCTCTCTCTCTCTCTCTCTCTCTCTCTCTCTCTCTCTCTCTCTCTCTCTCTCTCTCTCTCTCTCTCTCTCTCTCTCTCTCTCAACATATATGTTGTTAAATCATTCCCGTTTTCCTGTTTCTCTTTTGACTTATAAAATGAGAAGCTTATTTAGTTTTTGCTCATATTATTTATAAAAAAATCATAATTCTATTGAAACATCACTCACTTTTGTGTGTGTGTGTGTGTGTGTGTGTGTGTGTGTGTGTGTGTGTGTGTGTGTGTGTGTGTTTACCTAGTTGTTTTTACCTAGTTTTGGTTTACAGGAGGGGAGTAATCTCATAGTATCCTGTCATTTTATCTATCCAGCTTTGTCTTAAAAGTATGGACAGTTAAGTCATTGACAACGTCTTCACTGAGTTCATTCCATTTGTTCACACTTCTATGAGGAAAATTATACTTCTTGATGTCTTTTCTACAGTTAACTTTGTTCAGCTTCTTACTATGCCCCTTGTACTCTGTGGGTCTAAATTTATAAAACATTTTTTGTCCACATTTTCCATACCATTTATCATTCTTTAGATGTTTATTAAATCTCTCTCTCTCTCTCTCTCTCTCTCTCTCTCTCTCTCTCTCTCTCTCTCTCTCTCTCTCTCTCTCTCTCTCTCTCTCTCTCTCTCTCTCTCTCTCTCTCTCTCTCTCTCTCTCTCTCTCTCTATTTTCAAGGAAGGAATTTCCAACATTTTTAATCTCTCTTCATAGGCTGGTTGAGTTGCTCAACTCCAGAACCATCTTAGTGACTGCTCTTTGTACTCTTTCTAATTTTACAATATTCCTCTTTGTATGAGGAGACCACACCACTACCACATATTCCAATCTTGGTCTTATCATAGAAATCAACAACATTTTTATCATTCCTTCATCCATTTATGAGAATGCCATTCTTACTCTTTTTAACAAATTCATCGTCTCTCCAGAAATTTTTATCTGTGTGTCTGTCTGGAGTCAAATTTTCAGTGACTGTTACTCCTAGATCCACTTCCTTTTTTGACCTTTTTAACTTCACACCATCCATCTCATAATGATATTGTATTCTTTTCTTACTCTTACCAAACTCCATTACTTTACATTTACTTAAATTGAATTCCATTTGCCAAGATTTACTCCATCCATTTATCTTATTTAAATTATCTTGCATTACCATACAGTCATTTACATTTTCTACCCTTCTCATCAGCTTAGCATCATCCACAAATAAGTTCATATAACTATCTATTTCTTCATTTATGTCATTCATATATATTACAAACATTATCAGTCCCAACACCGACCCCTGTGGGACACCACTAGTTACTTTCATCCAGATAATCCTCCATCCACTCCAATCTTTCCATAATTTTTTTTTATCTTCCATAGCAATCTTCAGTGTGGGACTTTGTCAAACACTTTCTTCAAGTTTAAGTAGGCACCATCCACCCATCCGTCTCCCTCCTGCACAATATCAACTACCCTTAAATAAAAGGACAATAAGTTCATGGAGCATGATCTTCCCCTCCTAAATCCAAATTGACAATTTACTAAAACTTTATCTCATTCCAAGTGTTCCATCCATCTTTCCTTTATTGTTCTTTCACATAGTTTCCCTACAACACTAGTCAAGGACACTGGTATAGATAGATGAATAGAGACTGTGTGTGTGTGTGTGTGTGTTAACAAGACTATGAGTGTATACATATGGTGAATAAAATAGGAAATTGTGTTTTCAAATTATCAAAGTACCTAATGAAAGAAATTTTTAACAACATTACAACAAATATCTTTTTATCATATTATGGTACAAATAAATTTGATGTATTTCTCTCTCTCTCTCTCTCTCTCTCTCTCTCTCTCTCTCTCTCTCTCTCTCTCTCTCTCTCTCTCTCTCTCTCTCTCTCTCTCTCTCTCTCTCTCTCTCTCTCTCTCTCTCTCTCTCTCTCTCTCTCTCTCTCCCTCCCTCTCTCTCTCTCTCTCTCTCTCTCTCTCTCTCTCTCTCTCTCTCTCTCTCTCTCTCTCTCTCTCTCTCTCTCTCTCTCTCTCTCTCTCTCTCTCTCTCTCTCTCTCTCTCTCTCTCTCTCTCTCTCTCTCTCTCTCTCTCTCTCTCTCTCACACACACACACACACACACACACACACACACACACACACACACACACACACACACACACACACACAAAGAAGCAAAGAATCCTAGCTAGGAGAAGCAGACCTAGAAAAGAAATTATTCACTTAATTGCTGCTCCCCATAAGAAAATAATAAATGATAAATGAGGATTAGAATTCCAAATTGGAAAGAATTCCATTTGGATTGTGAATACCACTTTTGTTGAGGTTTATTTCTGGATCTCTTGATACTTTTCTCTTGAACAGTCCATCACAGGAAGGTGGAAAGCAGAGTCAGACAGGGATTCAGAATTTCTGTCATTGAATGCAATCTGTAACTGAAGTGAATTAATGAGACAAAAACTTATGATTAGGTATTCTGCTTGATAAAGCTGCTCGAGTTCAATCCCTCCTTATAAAATGGTCCACACAAGTGTAGATGTGACACCTGTATAGAGGGGGGAAATGACAAAGATGACATAAAACATTGATTTCATGGAAGCTGTATTGGCGAGAGATGAGACATAAGGTTTGAGTTCTCATTGTAGAAGAGGAAGACTGTTTAGTGTCACTGAAAAAAAGATGAGATAGGAGGGTTTAAGTCAGGAACATAGATCAGTGAAGTACATATTCAGCAACATAAGGTTTGTGTTGCCTTCTTGAGGATTTCTATAAGTTTAGAAGTTAGGCATACTTCTTTGCATGAATTATTTGATTCTTCCTGACTGTTTATATTCATAAATGGAGGATAGATTATCAGGAATTTATGAACAATAGAAAAAGAGTGGATGATAGGAAAGAGCCCTGTTGACTGCTGTAGAAGGACTTTAAAAAGAAGCAGTGGCCATCTAGTACTTCAATGACCAGTCAGAAAATTGAGAAAGAGGGATAGATAGATGAATAAAGACTGTAAGAGGATAGGCTAGTTTAGAAATCAAAGATTTATGCCAAACACTATTAAAAGCTTTTGACATGTCTAGACAGCAGCAAAGATTTAATAATAATCATCCTCTATGAAGGTGTGGGGAGTTATTGCAAAAAAAATATTCTTGGATCAAGAAATCATGAAATGGGTGCTCCACTCTATGAATAAAGACAACTGTTACTTAAAAAATAAATAAGTAAACTAAAATAAAGAGATTTTGCTGTGCTGGGGACTTACTAACCCCTATTGATATGTATTCTTATTCTCCAAATGGTGATGGAATTCACAGGTGCAGTGATATTCCCTCTTGTCATAAATCCAATGAAAACTTTTGCATACTGCACTGTGAGCATTATATAGGTAGCTGTGGTATGAGATGGCAATTGGTATGAAAACTGTTAGCTTTGTTTTTGAGATAGAGAGATGTCTGAATCCAACAATCTAATCATTGTTATTTGGACTTCTTATGGTCATAGTCATCCCTAAAGTGGACCCTACACGATCAATATTATTGACACAATATATTGACTAATTTTTATTGTGCAATAATATCAAACTCTTTTTGATGTCTTCAATATATTGTGTCATTCTTCAATACCATCCCTTCACTGTCAGTGATATTGTACAATACAGAATATTGCGCAGTAATATTGATCGTGTAGGGTCAGCTTAAGGAAGGCTGTCCCTTGTGGAAAGTTCTTTGCACAACTTCAGGTATACTGCTGTCCTCTGAAACAAAGATCCCCACAGATTTCAAACATCTGTGAATCTTTCCTTCTCCCTTTAGAACACTCTTAGGTCCACTATTTCCCCATTTAGCAAACTAAATAAAAATGTCTGGCTTCTAAGTTTCCATGTCCTCTTAAATGCTGTTCATGGTAAGCTGTGGTGGTTACTGCAAAACTGAGGCAAAGCATGGGGCCACATTTGGGCAAGCGTTCAGGAAGGTATAGTTATTCAAGCCAATACAAAAAAATTCAGTTTTTTACTTACTGATATTTGGAGAATTACCCAAGAATGATCAAAACTGTAGTTTTGAAACTACAACTTTCATGGGATGACAGTAGATAGACCTGAATTGTAATTAGTCTTGAATAGCATAGCCTAAGTAATCCAAGTTTTTTTTTTTTTTTTTTTTTTTTTGTGTGTGTGTGTGTGTGTGTGTGTGTGTGTGTGTGTGTGTGTGTGTGTGTGTGTGTGCATTCACATGCATTTGTGGTGGTAATATTCAAACTACTGCTGTAATGACAGGTTCTGAAGCAGATCCCATATAATTTGGAATTAGTCTAACAATGGTATCATTACCAGCAAGTGGGCCATTTTGTATAAATTTCTGAGCTACCATTTTCAACATGAATTGACAAGGTAATTTTTCCTCCACACAGCTAAGGTTCCCCATCGGCTGACTCTTTTTTATGTGTGCAATGACATAGTGCAAAACAGCAGGAGGAAGAAGATACAAGACCTGGTACAGCACTTTGCTACAGCCATCAAGGAGGCAGCACCTCTAGTCAGGTACACATTACATAACTGGAGGAAACTATACATATCCTGTGTATAGTCTCTCTCTCTCTCTCTCTCTCTCTCTCTCTCTCTCTCTCTCTCTCTCTCTCTCTCTCTCTCTCTCTCTCTCTCTCTCTCTCTCTCTCTCTCTCTCTCTCTCTCTCTCTCTCTCTCTCTCTCTAGGAATAATTTATTAAAATTTGAAATAGCTCATTGGTTACCTTTTCATGGTAAGAAAGGACATACTTGAAAAAAATTGTTTTCTAAGTAGTTTGCTTCCTCTTTTCCTGGCCCCACCTTGTATGTACGGCATGAACTTTTTGTTACAGAGATGAGAAGATCCGGCCAAAGATAATCCGTATCTTCAACATTTGGGAGGAGAGAGGTGTTTATGATGCAAAGTTTGTGTCTGAATTAACAGAAATTGTGGAGAATGTGGGCACTGTCAATGCCTCAGAGAATGAGGTCGTGCTGTCTACTTTTCAGGTAAATTTTGTCATAGTATTATTTTGATTGTACATATATTTCTTCTTCCATAAGAACTTTTCTGCTTTGTACTTTCTTGTTATCCTTCGAATTACGAAGAAGAATCTACATTACTCATCATTACTGAAGGATCTTTGTGTTTGTGCCATACGACCCTGTTGTGGACAGTTAATCTTGAAAGTTACACAGTAGCATCAAGCATCCTGGCCATGGTTTAAGTCTTAGTGTATATTTGGCACAGACAGCCACCATCTTAGAGTACTGTGGCCATCCTCTCCTCATGTAGCCAATCAATGTATCATTGCTTTAGCATTACTTTTAGCTTGCCATTCTTTCCTAATGTAGCCAATCAATATATCTTTGCTTTATCATTACTTTTAGCCCGTGCAGCTTGTGGAAGGGATCAGAGGAGTGCTGGCTCTCACCAAAACTACTGAGTCCATGCTCACAGATTTTAAGAACCAAGACTTCTCTCTTACTGATGAGGAGATCAATCAACTACGCCAGACTGTCAAAGGTGAAATGCAAGGTTGACCTTATTTCTAATTGTTAATCATCATACAGTTTTTAATGATTACCATCAAAGTAAAGGGAATCTTGTGGATTAACAAGGGAAGTGTCAGAAGAGGTGAGATATAGTTATGACATTGATTGTGTATTGCAGAACGGGGAACCAGTCGGGAGCGAATGGAGGAATTTGAAGAAGCAGTGATAGCACTGGAATGCTATCTGGCTGCGGTGCAGAAGGAGGTGGAAGAGAGGACACAAGTAGTCACTCTTCTGGAGCAGGCAGAAATTTTCTATGAGACCCAAAGAGGAGAAGCCAAACTGGTTGCTAATGTAAGTAATCCTGTGATAATCAGGGTATTGTCCTGCACATTTTGTTATTTCAAGAAATTATTTACAGGTTATCTCTTTCATACTCAAAAGTCACTTCATTATAAACATAATTCATTTTTTGTATTTTAACTGCAGTAAACCCCTCAGTATAATGATCTAGTTAGGGGAAACCACTGACATTAATTAAAGGTGAAAAATAGAAAAAAATGGTTAGATTCTCCCCTCCCACACTGAACTTCATTTGGTATATGAAGGGGAAGTTTGGTATAAAAAAATAACCTCAAATAATATAAATTTTGATAACTCATGCATTGGATGTAAATTATATAACATATACTTTATTTTGGTATAAATAAAACAACTAATCTTATGGACAAATGTTTTTACTGTGCTCAAATAAAAAGAGTACATTTCATACAAACAAGTAAACAAAATTATGTACTTGCTGTGCATTCATACCTACATAGGAGCGCAACAACCTTCCACTTCTAGTGCCGCTGCAAGACTGGGGCAATACTTATAAAAAAGTTGTAAGAAGTAACCATAATTCTACTCATAGCTATGAAAAATTCATAACTTTGTCATAAGGACTATGGGTTTTTCATAGCTTTGATTGATTTAGTTATGACAGATTTTGCTAGCTGCTACAAATAGCATAGACATGCACCATATTTGATGGCTTATAAGACCTGCCTTAAAAAAAAAAAAAAAAAAAAAAAGCCTCAGAATATTAGCCTGCATTTTATAAAGCCAAGGTTCAGCTTTGAGGCAGTGGCTAGTGGTAAGTCTGTGGCAATGTCCCATCCCTGATTGCCTGTCAAGTGATGTTGGAGACCATGGAGTGCCATCAGTAGCCCTCAGATCAAACCGCAAATATCTTCACACATGTAAACAAAATGATGATCATTTCTACACCACAATTTTTTTTTTTTTTTTTTTTTTTTTTTTTTAAGGTAATATTGTATAACAGATTGTAATTCACATAAAATAACACCAGTCAGGAAGAAATTATGTGACGACACTTACATTGCATGTACCAAAACAAACTCATGGTCAGTTACACACCAAACCTAGTGACACATGCAAGATTCACTGTGTTCCTTATTAAGGTGGCATTATTCCTTGAGGTATGACATGAATGGAACAAATTTATTTTCATGGATTTGAATTTAATAAAAAACTACAATCATACTAAATTTTATGATGAAAAGAACAAATTTATTTTCACACTTTGTTTTAGAAATGTACTGAATATTTCAAACAAAAATACATTCTAGAGAATAAGGTAAATCTATTTTCACACATCCTTATGCTTTGAAAATGTAATAAAATATCACAAATAGAATTATGTGTAGAATCATAAAAAAAACTTATGTACAAACTTTATTACCCCTATGGGCTCTGACAATGTCACTACCTACCCCATATTTGTTTACATCTCACAGGAGGATTGGTCTAAGGACCAGTGTTGGTATGCCATAGCAAATATTTAAGTTTTTAAATATAAAATATTATGATCTAATAAGGATCTAAATATATATGAGAGGGCTTCAAATGTCAGGTGAAGTCCCTCACTTCATATTCAGAGCTTAAATCTCTCTCTCTCTCTCTCTCTCTCTCTCTCTCTCTCTCTCTCTCTCTCTCTCTCTCTCTCTCTCTCTCTCTCTCTCTCTCTCTCTCTCTCTCTCTCTCTCTCTCTCTCTCTCTCTCTCTCTCTCTCTCTCTCTCTCTCTCAATGCCTGCCCAAACTGGAGTTCATCTTATAAGCCCATGTGTCTTATAAGTAGTCAAATACGGTATATAAAATATAATTTAATTGACAGAGAAAGGGATTAGAAAAGTAAAAGTATATATTACATATTTTTTTCATGCCTGGTATGTAATAATTAAGCTGTATCTCTCTCAAATAGAGAAAATTAGTGCCTAAAACAAGATCTGCTGTCAGAGGGCAGCCTCTTACATAAACAATAACAAGCAGTCACCACTCAAGCACCACATTTGTATCACCGCAACAACACCAACAACAACAACATGGATACAGCCTGGCCTGCTGTGTCCATCCCCAAGAGGAAAGAAAACCTAAGTGGTCTCTAAATGAGTCTTGCCACTTATTGAGGCTATATAAATAAAGAGCATCTCCAGAGAGCATGCTTTGTTGGTCAATGTTGGTTGCAGAAACACAATTCACACCAAATCTGACTAAAACAATACCAGCATAGTTTAATCTATATCTTTTAGTGAGTTCAGCTCACTCAGTTCATTGAGAACATCTCTGCTATCACAAAATTCCCTTGGTTTGCACACATGGACTTGTTGTTCCTCAGCCATGTTGGTTGAGGCAGTGTGTGTGGGTGTGGTGTGTGCTCACCAACACCACCACCACCCCACATTCTCCCTACCTCCTTCCCCACCTGCTGCTGCTGCTGACCGAATGTTCTGCAACATTTACTGACCTTTGTTCAATAAGTCATGTAGATTGTCAATAAGCCATATTATGTTCGATAAATGCAAAATTCACTTTAACAGGGTTCATTATACTGAGGGTTTAGTGTACTGAACTCATTGACTTTAAAGCTGCTCAATATTTCTTGTGCA
>NC_087153.1:30863021-30915521 GCF_035594125.1 Scylla paramamosain | reverse complement strand
GAGGTAGTGAAAGGTTAGAAGAGGTTGAGAGAGGAAGATTTGAAGACAGGTAGTGAAAGGTGAGAAGAGGGTGAGAGAGGGAGTCATGCATGAAGTGAGGCTGGAAGATCAAAAATGAAAAAAGCAAATGTAGGCTTCAAGGAAATAATTGAAAAGCAACTGAAAGAAAAAAATGAAAATGTCAAAAAGGAAGTGGTAAAGACACTGGAAAACAATGAATATTTGGTAAGAGATGCAGCAAATAAGAAGAAAAGTGTTATAGTTTATAGAATAAAGGAGAAGAATATAACATACAAATTGAAAAGAGATAAAGAAGAAACAAAAACAGTGAAGGATTTGTTGAAGAAATTAAGTGATGAAGATGACATTAAACTTGAGGAAGAAATGAAAGAAGTTGTTAGAGTGGGGCCTTATCTGGAAGTCAAAACAAAACCTATGAAAATAAGACTAAAATCATAAGAAACCGCAGAAGAGATACTAGAAAGAACATCCAAACTAAGACAAGTAGAAGATTGCAAGGATATATACATTAAGAAGAAAAAAAAAAACGAAAGAAATGTATGAAGAGGCTAAAAAGAAAAATTAATTAAGAACAAGAATTTTGTATTTATTTATTTTTTTATTTTTTCTAGCTTTGGGATTTTTTTTAGTTTTGGGAGACAGGGTGAAGAAATATTTCATAAAGGTAAAGAGATAAATTGAAATAAAATAGAAAAATGCTGGGTGAAGAAATGGTATATAAAGGTATAGAAATAAGTTAAAATAAAATAGAGAAAAATGCTTAAAATGAAGGATTAAATGTGATTTATACCAACATAGATTGATACACAGAAAACTGGAATTACAAGACTTTAAAAGAGAAAAATCTGAAGGTGGTGTGTTTAATGAAAACAGCTAAAAGAAGAAAACCAGATAGTCATTAACAATAATTACAATATGTGGAAGAAGAGACAGGATTGGTAAAGGAGGTGGTATAATGATAATGACAAAAAAAGAGGTGAAGACAAAAATAGTGAAATATGGCAAAGGAAAAAGCAGAAATAGTGAGTGTTAACTTTGAGGATAATAATAGAGAAATATTGACGGTAATAACAACCTATGTACCACCCAAAATGAATTCTTGGAGTAAGGAAGAATATGAGAAAAAATAGATACCATTCAGTGTTTGAGTAAATTAATCAAAAGTAATAAGAATTGTTATTGATTGGTGACCAATTGCAAAGAAGTAAATTAGGAAACATTTGAAGCAGGAAGAAATGAAACTGCATGGAGAGAAAGATTTCTGAAGCTGACTATGGAAAACACACTGATGCAATGGGTGAATGAAAATACAATATGTAGGGAAGATAATAAACCAACAAGACTAGACCTAATACTGATGAAAGGAATGGACCTAACTAAAAAAATTAAGATATGTATGCCCCATGGGGAAAAAGTGACCTTGCAATGATAGAAAATAGAAATTGATAATGATGTCAGTGAAGAGGATGAATCATACAAAGAAAATAGGAGAAACTATGAAAAAGTTAATATAGATGATCTTAAGAAATTTTATGAAGAAATGGACTGGAAAAAGCTGAAAAGAGCAAATAATGTGCAAGATAAGTATGACATTTTTATGGAAATGTATGAGACAAGAGTGTATAAATACTCGTATGTCTCATTATACAAACCTCAAGAAAAAGGGAAACAGGTGTGGTTCAATACAAGATGTGCAAATGCAAATAAAAAAAGAGACAAAGCATGGTATAGAATGAAAAAAAATTGAAATTGAATTTGTGAAAATGAGAGAGGAGAGGAAAGGATATGAAAAGGATATAGTTGAAAAGTGCATGGGTGAACCATAAACTGTTCTACAGTCTCATAAATGGAAAAAAATAAACTAAAAGAAAAACTAGAAAGATTAAATGATAGAAATGTAACTTATGAAGACCCAAAAGACATGAGTGAATTGCTAAATGAAAAGTTTCAACAAGTTTTCACAGAAGAATCAGAATTTAAAGAACCACAAGATGAGAAGACAAAAAAAGCTAATGTGGGAAATTATAGTAATTAAAGAAGTTTATAAGATGATGGAGGAACTGGAAGAGAGAAAAGCAACAGGACCAGATGGAGTGTGTAAGGATTCATTTTAAAAAAGAGTAGAGGAAACAATTAATTGAACCCAGTATATGACATAATTTAGTGTTCAATATCAAGTGGAAGAGTACCTAAGAAATGGAAGAGAGTAGACATTGTCACTTTATAAAAGTGGAAAGAAAGAAGAACCACTAAACTATAGGCCAGTATCAATGACCAGAATAGTATGTAAGATCTGTGAAAAAGTGATAAAGATGCAATGGACAGAATTTCTAGAAAAACATTATATAATAACAGAAAAAACAACAGTATGGCTTTAAACAGAAGCAATCATGTGTAACCAATTTGATGAGCTTTTATTCAAGAGTGATCGATTTAACACAGTAGAGAGATGGATGGATAGACTGTGTGTATTTAGACACCCCCACCACAAAAAAAAAAAAAAAAAAAAACTTTCAACAATGTTCCCCACAACAGGCTGTTATGGAAGCTAGAAAGTATTGAGGATTAAATGGAAAAAATAAAAACTGGATGGAAAGTCACTTAAAGGGAAGAGAGAAATGAGAATGGTAGTAAAAGATGTAAAATCAAAATTGAGGGGAAAGTAGATAGAAGAGTACCATAAGGATCATTGCTGGGCACCAATACTTTTCCTGATCTGCATAAATGATATGCCTGAAGAAGAAAAGAGTTACATGAGCTTGTTTGCAGACAGTGCAAAATTACAAAGACAGATAAGAAACAACAAAGTGAAATTCTACAAGAGGATTTGAATAAAGTCCTGTGACTAGTAAAAAATGGGAGATGGAATTTAATATGAAAAAATGTCATGTAATGGAAATTGGAAAAAATGAAAAGAGACAAAATGGACATATAAAATGGGAAGTGAAAGAAATAATAAAAATTACAAGAAGATAAAGATCTGGGAGTGGTAATGCAGGATAGTCAACAGTCAGAGAAACATGTAGAAAAAACATTCAGAGATGCATATGAAAATGGTGAGAAATATTGGAACAGCATTCCACTACATAGATAAAGATATGATGAGAAAGATAATTACCACCATGATTAGACCAAAGCTGGAATATGTTAAATCAGTGTGGTCTCCCCACAAGAGAAGAAACATGTGAAAAAAATAGAAAGGATACAAAGGGTGGCAATGAAGATGGTTCCAGAACTGGAAGAATTAACATATGAAGGAAATATTAAAGGAAATGAATCTGCCAACATTGGAACAACAAAGAAGAGAAAAGGAAGACTTAATACTAATTTATAAATTGTGAAATAGAGTGGAAAAAATAGATAATGAGAAACTGCTGCTAAGACAAGTAAGAAATTTCAGTTACACATGAGAACACAGCAAAAAACTAAGAAAAGGAAGATGCTTGAGTAACATAAAGAAATATAATATCCCATAGAGAAATATAGAAGTTTGGAACAAGCTAAGTGAGGATGTAGTATCTGCAATGAGTGTGCACAACTTTAAGGAAAAATTGGACAAGTATAGATATGGAGACGGGACTACACGAGTGTAATTCAGGCCCTGTAATTTACAACTAGGTAAATATAACTAGGTTACACACACACACTTACAATCTCTCTCTCTCTCTCTCTCTCTCTCTCTCTCTCTCTCTCTCTCTCTCTCTCTCTCTCTCTCTCTCTCTCTCTCTCTCTCTCTCTCTCTCTCTCTCTCTCTCTCTCTCTCCCTGCTAACCAGGCTGCTTCCATTCATACTTAATTACTTATGCAATATTATATAGAATACACATATACAGTGCTATTACACAGCACATACATAACATACTTTTACATATTTACATGATACATACATAGTCATTATGTAAAATTCTCTTCCTCCTTCTGCCCTTCCACAAACTCTTGACACATTAGATTGTGTGAATGTGGAAGAAAATTAATAAAATGTGTAATTTTAGTAGATAGTTAAGCAAGCATGCATTAATTAATTTTCTTAAACTTAGCAAGCTTTGTACTCTGTAGTCTGTAATGTTTAAAATATATCTGCCACATCCTCTTTCTGTGTGGTGCAGATGCAGATATTTATTTTATCACAAATGCGGATGCAGATGTTTAATTTATCAGAACTGCAGATGCGGATGTTCTGCACGTGCAGACATCTGATACATCTATATATTTATTTATTCTCTCTCTCTCTCTCTCTCTCTCTCTCTCTCTCTCTCTCTCTCTCTCTCTCTCTCTCTCTCTCTCTCTCTCTCTCTCTCTCTCTCTCTCTCTCTCTCTCTCTCTCTCTCTCTCTCTCTCTCTCTCTCTCTCTCTCTCTCTCTCTCTCCTGCATTCTCATCCAAAACCACAAATTTGGTGGGTCAAAATTAAGTGCACTGTTTTCACATGTTAACCTGCCTTTGAACTCCACCCATCAAGATCAGTAACCATGCCCTTGTTTTACAGTTGTATACCAATCATGAAAATGTTTATTTATTCATACTGTGTTCATAACTGCAAAGGTGTTGTGATTTTATTTACATCATGCTGAAATCCCTCTGTAAAGGAAGGTAGCCTAGACATAATGTCGCATCTTGTTTCTTTTTGTAAATGAAAATACAGAAGGGACAGTTCATAGTCCTCCTCACTTTGAGTATTTCAGTTATCTTTCAAAAATCTCACAAAGTGTGATATTTTTTGGAATGAAAAAGACACTGATAATGGATGAGTGCAAGATCTTGAATGTAGTTAAATAACATGTAACATCATACTGACAGGTAGGTTCCGTGTTTACATGGAGAAGGCCTAGTCGCATTGTGGCTTTTTGCCAAGTTGTACAATTACATGAAACATTTTTGTTAAGTCTAATAGCTCATAGATATCACAGTAGAACTGAAATTTATGCTATCACATGTTTATTAACTACCACTCTATACTCATATACTTTATTGATAGATATACTGTTGATGTCAGTGACTTCATTTATATTGGTATATGCTCTTCTTAGTTCCCCTTCCTTACATATTTTGAATTGAGGTTTTATTATTGAAAGGATGGTATATCTTTTACCCCACATTATTGATAATGCTCATAGTTTTACATAATGCAGTAATTCTTCAGTGCCCTTGATAAACTATACCATTTTTTCACATCCTGTCTCTTTCAGGAGCTGAAGCCAATGAGTGCTGCTGAGCTTCTTGATACATTTGGCAAAGCTTATCAGAGTTCTTCCAACACGTTTGTTGGAACTACCAGTAGCTCTGGTGCAGCTCTGTCTGACTACAAGACTCCAAAAACTCCAACCAATCCTAATTCCTCAATTCCTGATCTCAGTAGACCACCCCCTGGTCTCTCAGGGGCAATAACACCCAATAATCCACCTGCTACAGAGACACCTTCTTACACTCCCCTGCCAGCCACAACACAAGCACACTACTCTCAGACATACACATCACTTGGTGAAACATCACCCAAAGCAGCATATGTTGCTGCAGAACCTTACACAGCTTATGATCAATCTCCTAATTGGGCCCCTCCTCCTCCCCCACCTCCACCACCTCCTGAATTACAGCGAGGTGGTATAGACAGATCTGCACCAGACTATGATGTGGCAAGAAGTTACAGCTCAACATGGTCAGAATATGAAACGTATGGTGCCTCTGGAGAAGTGAATGATGATGAGGCAGACAACCGTAACTGGGGAGAACCTCCTGGCAATGAAGAGCTGCAAGCTCTTGCTTCAGATACACCTTCTTCTCCACCATCCTTTGAGAAGGGATTTGCTGGGGCTCTGCTTCCTCCTCCTCTTCCCCCTGCATTTTGTGCTCGTAGCAACCTTCGGGAACTGGTATCAGAGGGGGAAGACAGTGACCAAAGAACAAATTTAGTGAATATCCAGCCCAAAGGTGAAGATAGTGACTACCGGTGTTATGATTATAGCTTTCTCTCAGACCAGACAGCAGAGACAAAAACTGAGAAAGCACCTTCTATTACCTCCTTGTTTTCAAGTGGAGATGACTTGGACTTACGAGTTAAAAAATCTGGGCTGAAGCAGAGTAAGGATGACTCTGGTTCAGATATGGACATAAGTGCCTCAGGCTCTGAGGATGACATGGAAATTAGTGATGAATCTGGGAAGGATGCTATCAGTAAAAAAAGTGACAAAAAAGCTGAAAAGAAGAGTCATAGCAAAGAAAATAATAAAAGTCAAACCCAAAAGAAGGAAAATAATACCAATGAAGCAAAATCAGATGTAGATAGTAAGAAAAAAAATTCTTCCAATTTAACCGTTAGTGCTGAAAATACAAAAACTTTGAATGAGAGTAAAGTATCTCAAAATCAGTCTGATAGTGCTGCATCAAAGAAAAGTGCAGATACCACAGCAAAGGCAGATACCACAGCAGTATCTTCCATTCCTGAAAATACAAAAGCCTCAAAGATAGAGCCAGTGAAAGGAGAAAAAAGAAAGTCTGTAGACAGTGATAATGGTAATAGTGCCAAAGTGCAAAAAACAGTCACTGGATCAGGAAATAATTCTATTTGTGAAGTGATTGACAATAAAGATCAGACTGAAAAAGGAAGGGATTGGTATAAAAACTTCAGCCAAGCTGGAGAAGAGAAGAAAACTGTAGAAGAGCCCATACCAACTGTTGTGGCCAAGGCAGGGGGAGGGGGAAGAGGTCATAATAATTCACGGGGCACTGAGGAAACTAATGTAATAGATGTGATAAAGAGCCTAGATCGTGAGTTTCACCAACAGCGAAGCAAAGGCAATTTCAACTCAAATAACAAGCGTGGCAGTGGTTTCCCAAGCGATGGAGGAAGCCCCCAACGTGGTAATGGAGGCTTCTTCAAGGGACCTAAGCAACCTCGAGGGAGAGGACCAGGTGGACCAGGCTTTTTTCCTCCACACCGGGGGCGGGGAGGACCCCATGGTCATCTTCCTTTTGGACCTCCTGGAAGAGGTTTCTATGGTGGTCATGAACCCTTTGTTCGGGGCAGAGGAGGGAGGAGAGTTCACAGAGGTAGAGGGCGATGGTAAGCATTGGCATAAAAAGGAATTGCACTATGCTACTGGATGAAGAACTTGCATTTTTCTCCAACTCTGAATTTTAGAAATTCTAAATTCAGAAACTTGAATCCTTAAAATTTCAGAATTTGTATTGAAGGTACAAAATTTTCACCATATTTGAAATCCTGTGCTTGCTTCCTTGAAATCATTTACTTGCTATTTGTACTTTGGTGAAAGATTTTTTAATATGGTTTGTTTTCCCAGTTATCCTTTGTATAAAGCATTTGTGATCATAATTAGTTGTTTACTGAAATGGTAAGTAACAAGGCTGAATAGAACTTTAGTATATGTGATGTTGAAACTAAGACATAGGAAGAGTGAAGCATCTTTTTCAATTAAGTACCTTAGATACAGGTACAGCACTGGTTTACCAACAACTGATGGTCCAGCTCCTCATTTAATCAACACCAAATTACAAGAACCTTGAATTGCCATGACCACTTTTTATGAATTATTATAGTGTGTCTATTCATATACCAGGATTAATAAATGTCATATGTTTCTCATAAATTTATGCATTCTTGTGAACTCTTACAAGGATATATGAAATTTGACAATTACTGGCCTGAAACCTGTTCATGAATTACCATGTGATGCCTAGTGTGGTAAAATAATTAATCTGGCAAGGCTCAGGAACTAAGAGAGCTGGTAAACCAGTGGTACACCTGTGCATCCTTGCTGTGCTGAAATTATGTACAACCTGTTATTTTTTTCTAATTGAATTTATCCAGTTGTATATATATATACTTGTATATATCTCACACAAGGATTATGTAATGTTCAAAATGTTTGCATAGCTGTGAAACAACTATGCTGAACGTTTTCAAAAGTGATGCCTGATCTTAGTCTTGCCCAGCTTGAGTCGTTTCATGTGAAGAAAGGCTTATTGCTGTCAGTCATGCAAGTTACTTTCATTTCTCATTGGCCACTAGTCTATGAGACATGACAGTACATAAATTCATTGTTTTTTCTGGTGATTTTTCTTTTTAAGGTGTGGTATCCAAATGCTGCAGCCATTTAACAAGTCTCAAAAATCTAATGTTTTTTTATTTTATTTTATTTTTATTGTTATTATTATTTTTTTTTTTTCTTTCTTTCTTTCTTTCTTTATAATTGGATATGCAGGCATTGTAGTGTGTATGCTTTATGTATGTATGTATTCTAAGTATTTTTTTAGCCCTGGTAACAAGGGAAGGATCTTGCAGTTGAGTTGGGCAGGAATTTTTTTTGTTATTCAGTAGTTTTCTTGTGGGAATTAGGATGCTCTTGGTGGAGTGTGTGTGTATGCAAACTTTTCACTTCAGCTTGTTCATATGTACATTGCATCAAGAGGGGAAATGTAAATCCCTCAAAATGCAAGGCTGAATTTGATGTCCAGGATACTACATTTAACCTTGAGTTTATAAATGAGTTTATTAACTGGCTGTAGGGACCACCAGGAGAAACCAGAAACTGGGCCACCTTACTCATTAGTGTTGTGTTTTGCTTGTGCTTTTTGAGGTTGGAATAATTTGGTACTTTTAAAAATTTGGCATATGTAAGGACTGATGTGTCTTTATCACATGCTGAAGGAACAGCCTAGGTAGTACTGAAGAAGTTTTAACACTAGTTTCAAGCTAGCATGTCTTTCCTGGCAAAGTCTTCAACTTGTATAAGTCTGCAGTGCAGGTATATATGTCTTCTCAAGTAGTTTATGTCCCATATCTTCTAATATGCACAACACATTTGTATACCAAATTTGATGGAATTAAGGACATACCAAATTTATTCAGAATACATAAACACCTTTTTGGCATCAATAATTAGCCCATCTAGAGGTTTAGACAGTAAGTTGATGTATAAGACAAAGTGTAGACTTGTGGATTTCTTTTTTTCTCTTCTTTTTTTTTAGCCTCTGCTAATAAAGCTGATGGGTTATATCTCTGTCTCGTCCCTCTTGTGCCAAGTACTGGCTGTGGGGTATGCCAGTTGGAAGAGGCTGTCAAAGAGATGTGGACTCCTGATATTTTTATAACAGTTGCCCTGATGCAAGAGCGAGCAGATGTGTGTATGTTTGAATGCAGATGTGCCTTTGTCTGTGGTACCCTGACATGCAAATATGTCCATTATGAATTTTTAAGGGGCATCTACAAATTATGAAATTTAGAATTGCATGTCAGTGATTCTCATATACAACTATTGCCATGTTACTGTTAGTGTTCATAACTTGCTCAAAGATGAGGCATTATTTGCTTGAAACAAGGTTAGCTGTGTTATGGAGAAAAGGGCATCTTTTGAGCCACAAGTCAGATGAGATTTATGTTTTATATGAGAGTGCAAAGCTAGGACTCAATTGTCATTATTGATAATTAAGCACCTAGGTGATTGCTAAAGCATTTCATCCCCCTTGTTAGGTGTAACAGTTCAACTATAGTTTTTATTTGGCTTTATTTATACAAGCTCTATTGGACTATTCAGATTGATCTTTTAAGGAATTTAACACTACAGTTAATTTGTATTAATTGAAAAATAATTTACATAAGAGTCTCTCTCTCTCTCTCTCTCTCTCTCTCTCTCTCTCTCTCTCTCTCTCTCTCTCTCTCTCTCTCTCTCTCTCTCTCTCTCTCTCTCTCTCTCTCTCTCTCTCTCTCTCTCTCTCTCTCTCTCTCTCTCTCTCTCTCTCTCTCATGTTTATTTTTTTGTCCCCTGTATAAGTTGACTAATATAGTATCTGAATTGTGGTTCTAAAGTTCAGGAAGTACCAGTGCTCTGATAGTTTAACTAAATGAATTATTTAAGTAGATACATTTTTCTTAGTGTGTGTGTGTGTGTGTGTGTGTGTGTGTGTGTGTGTGTGTGTGTGTGTGTGTGTGTGTGTGTGTGTGTGTGTGTGTGTGTGTGTGTTCCTTAACTATCTGGGTATGTAGAAGGCCAATAAGTGTTTTTGTGAGAAATTATTGTTGCTGCCAGCTAAGCCAATATAGAACCCTGGTCTCTTGACTTTCAGTGGGGCAGCTGATTGGTGCTCTCATAATGCTCTTGCCACTTCCCCAGATTTTTATAATAAATTCTTTCTGTCACCTTATCAGTTAGCTTTACCCTAAGCTGTTTTTGTAAATACTAATAGAAAAACAATAGAAATGCCAAAGTATTAACCCTTCAGAAAATTGTGGAAACAAACATGTTACTGTATTTACATAAACTCATCCACATGACTCTCAACACTGGAGATATGACATGTGATGGTCACATGGATAAACTTACACAAGTATGTTCTGTTTGTTTACATTATTTTTTTTTCTGAATTAATTAATACATTGACATTATTGTTTTCCCCCCTTTTCAGCTTATGGGAAGGTTAATTATTAGGTAATTGAAAGTTTTTATTTGAAGTTAGAAATGGTAAGAATATTACAAGTTCAACAGCCAGCTGTCCTATCATAAGAAGAGGAGGAAGGAGCATGGATTCTAATTAAGCTTTGCGTGCTGCAACTATAGTACATAATGTGCTCTGATCTGTGTTGGAATGCACAGAATGCAAGTAGCTGCCTAGTATTTCAATGTGTGGTTTTATGCCAAAGTTTCACTTCATTGCATTTTAATTTTGTGTGCTTTTTAGGCTGTCAGTTTCAGCTACTTGTAATGCACCACCTACATACATCATCCATGTGCCACCTAATGGTGGGGATTCATAGATGTAGCAATGAATCACCTTTAAACTTGTTTGACAGTCAATTGAATGAGTGGAAATTAATTTCTCAGTATGTATATCAGATCCTTAAGTCACCATAAATGAAGGTAGCCTTGATTAACTGAAGCTGATTTGATCATAATTTACATTTGACCTGAGATTTTTAGTTATTGCTGCAGTTCTATTTAGAAATTGTGTCAGCTTTAGTTAAGAGCCCTCATAGTCACACTTAATTTCTTCCATAGCTTTTCTCTTTTAAATGGTCTAGTGTTTTTCTTGATAAATATCATGCAAGGTTTATGACCCCACCAAAATTATTCTTCCATCTTTATATCCTCAGTTTATATTTTGATTACAAATCATCTAACACTATTTTATAGTTTATAACCTTGAAGTTTTTAGTAGTCATGCTTAACATGTGTATGATATTTGCCCATATGCTATGGTCTTTTTTCTCAAGAATTTCATTAAGACACTAATCTTTGCTGTAAGAATGGGTCAGCCTTATTGAAGCTACATTGTTGGCTGTGCAGTATTATGGATGTGATGGAAAGTTTGTAGTACATTGTGACACCCTCTCCTCATACATACAAGCTTTTTTTTTTTTTTTTTTTTTTTTTTTTTTTTTTTTTTTTTTTTTTTTTTTTTACTTAAAAGGATGAAATAATATAAATCTCTTATAAGTTCCAAGGTTAACATATATTTGGTCATGTTTCCATTACCATTTAGATATGATATAACGTACTATCACTGACAGCTTTCTGAATTATCAGAATCTATATCTATGCTCCATTTAGTTTCATATTCTTTCACTAAGGTGGGGTACACCAATGGTGTTCTAGATTGCCAATTTGTGTTTCATGAGATCCCACAGATTTGCAATCAGATTTAGATCCATAGAATTATCTGATCCTGCAATCACTTTAATTTTGTTGTGTTTGAGCCATTTTGTCACTTTGTGCCTTGTGACATGGAGCACCATCACATATGAAATGCAGGCAGCCATGACATTTAATGTCATGATATTTATGGTCACCTAAGTAGCATTGCACATTCATTGTGACATTTTAAAGAAAACACAAGCCTCCCTTTACCACCACCTCACTACATGCACCCATATCTCTATATTACTGCTTTAGTCTTTGACATGTGGCCCTCCTAGCATGTAGTGTCTTTTAATGCACTTCATTGCACCCTCATCTCTATATGACATTTTAAAATTGTATTTCTTCCAAAAATACAAATATCCTCTTGGCAGCTTTTCATGGTGTCCTGAAATTATTTTGAAAATAATACTGTAATGTTCTCTCAGACATTTCAGAAGAGGGTAGGGTGCTTGGATTTTGTTTCTTTTACAGTTACATCAGAATTTGAAATTATTTCTCTTCCTAGAATGGTATTTAACTTTCATTGGCTTTCCAGGTACAGCTTTCCCTCTTTTGAGGAAATTTTCCAGGCTACCTCTTCAAGCATACCAGTGGTCTACATGGTACTGCTTGTATGCCCCAAAATTATACTGTTAGGAAATTTTGCGAAGATACAATCCTTTTCCTTATTAAGTTCAATGGAATTCATTTATGGTGACTTATATAATAATGATGGGATTAAAGGCTGTTTTGTAAAAAAAAAAAGGAAAAAAATAATGTAAGAATCAAAGAAGCTCATATATCTTACTCCTTCAGTTGCCTGGGATGCACAAAAGCCATTCATATATCACATTCTGCTACCAGAATATAATTTAGCCTAACATATTTTGGAAAAAATCTCAGGATAAGTAGATGGTTGCAATACTGAATAAACTATTGATAAATTATAAGTCAGATTGATCTAGGGCTTTGGCAACAAACATTTTGTGTGTGTGTGTGTGTGTGTGTGTTTGCTTGCGTGTGAAAATGGTGCAATAAAAGAAAATGGCTTAGATATATCATACCTCTGAATCAATCACTCTTTTTTTTTTTTTTTTTTTTTTTTTTTTTTTTTTTTTTTTTTTTTTTTTTACAAACCACCTTTACCATATTACCAATATGAACAACCATGCACCACAGCTCAGGGTGTTCTAATGAATTTTGGTGCAAAAGACAGTCTTTCTGATTAATGATACTCAAAGATATTCAAAACAAAATCATTAAGTGATAGAGCAATACTGGCATAAAAATGAGGTTGCTGGCCCTACTGAAGCCATGCTAAATAGTGTTAAGAAAAATTGTTCAGAAGCTGTGAAAGTACCATTTTCATTTGATGGGCATTTGTACCTAACTTTTTTTTTTAGTATGGCACATTTTAACTACCTGTCAGTTGCATTGACAGTCTCACACTGGTAACTGGGTTGAGGTTTTACCAAACAGAACCATGTCTTGTAGGACACTACAAGCACTAGCAATTATCTGCTTGTGTTCACAGCAACTAGATGTTTCTTTCCTGGAAATATTTTCCAGCCTCTATACAAGAATGCATACATTTCCCTTCTTTGAAAGTCATAGCATCCATATTTAGCCCCTTGAACAAGGTATAACATTTTATGTACAACACTCCAAGGATAATTGAATCGCAGGCTGTTCACTTGACTAAAGGAAGGCAGAGGGATGCCTGATATTAAAAACATTGGCCTGATAGCATGGCTTGAAATGCAGAAGAAAGTGACCATGCCTAACCATTATTATTCTAAGTGGGGAAATCAGTCCTATTTTCCACTCCAGGTCTAAACTATGCTCCCTCAGTACATGTCCAAATAAATGCTGCTCCTACACACTCCTCCAAACTTTGCCATTTATTCTACATCTTCCATGCCTTCCCAGACTTACCCTCCTCCTCCACCTTCCTAGACTTCCTTTTCTTCCCCTGCCATGGAGAACCTTTATTCTCCATATCTCCCCCACTGCTTGCTTCCTTTGATGAATCTCCAACCCTGGAGGTTGCATTGTTCAACCTTTCCTAGGTGTCACCCAACCACTCTTGTAATTTACTTTATTGCATGCAACTTATTGTTCACATTTGTATTGTTTCTCATTTGACTTCATTTGTCATTCTCATCCCTCACTACATCCAACCTCACTCTTCCCTTCCTCTCAGATTTTATTCTACTTTCCTACAGCCCAGCTCAGGTTCTGATTCTAGTTCCTTTACTTTTATTATTACAAACCATTGATTTTTTCAGATTGTGCATATATATTTTCCACTGGAATAACTATTGTTTTTATTCCCATGGATAAGTCCTCAGTCACTTTCTTACTAGCCATGAACCTTTAGTTAAGTGCATTGAAGATTGGATGTAGAAACTGTCATAGCATACAGCCTCCCACCCTTCTTTTCATTCTACAAATCATTGTGCCTGTCTTTACCTTATCATTACTTCCATCATGCTAAATCACTATACAACTTGTGTGACACTCCATCATTAACTACCTCACTCATCCATGATAAATAAAAGAATGTTTGCTATTTATGAGAAAAAACAGCAGCCCATGAGATTTGCTCTTGTTTTGTGAATGGTTACTAAAATAAGAGGATGAAGCATTGGATCTGGGTAAGAGTGCCATGTAAGAATAAAGTGACTGCCTGGAATGCACAGCATAATAGACTACCTCACAAGCCTTATATAAGACTAAGATGCACCAAGTACTCTATGGCTATATAAAAAAAAAGTGACACTGTGTCACCTATATCAAATGACTTACATGTGTGGTTTGAAGCACCACTCAATAAAATATCTAACTTTACAAATGGTGACTGCCACTAGCCAGAACAAATATTTGTTTTAATCTTATAGTGGTTCCCTTTGAGATGAACTAGCTTCAATATATGGTAGAAAATATGAATCTCAAAGCTATTAAGAATCAAATACAGAGGTATAAAAGGTAAGTGATGGCATTCATTACTTCCAGGAAGCCTAACAGCTTGTGGTCTCATCCCTACCTCTGCAATAAGAGTTGGTTGAAATTATAACTTGCAAGATACCTTATTAAATATTTATTTTGAGTAAAGAATCATGTTATATATCAGGAAATTGGCACGTATAAAACAAACATTTGGTTCTTTGGCTGTGGCCAAATTCCACTCGTGTGATAAAGCTTGTCAACTTCCTATAAAGAGTCGAAGTCTAGCCATTTGCAAGGCAGTTGCATCATCCAGTGTTTAAAGTCAAGTCTTATGGCTTTGATTTTAGAGGTGCTACCATTCAAGTGAATGGATTACCAGAAGCTTGAATAGCTGAATTTCAGCAGTACTGAGCTCTGCACCACAAGAGGGAGAATGTTGGAAGAGTTAAGTCACATGACTAACTATATCCCTTGCCTATTACTTTTTTTTATTTTTATTATAGAATATATATATATATATATATATATATATATATATATATATATATATATATATATATATATATATATATATATATATATATATAAAACCAAAGATCCACCATTATTCAACTCCATAAGAAGTTGTTAAGTTGTAAAATTTGCTTATTACTCATTCATCATCAGTGATCGCACAATTATAGATTCGTATTTCAATATAAAACACTGGCAGATCTTTTATGTAGGATAACAGAGTGCACTGCAAACGGCAATGTCAAAACATGATGACCACATTATGGCAGTTAACAGCCTCCTTTGAGCATAGTCTGAAGCTGTGGCTCTGAATGAATGCCATCATGTGCTCATTTCTTGCTATGGTTTGATGAATTATACAAATATTGACATTTACCCATATTTGAGTGTTGTTTTTTTAGCTTGAAATCTAACACATTTTGTCTCTTTCCTTGCATTGACTTAAAATTGCTAAGTCTTAGTTATGAATTAAATGTGCAACAAAAAAGTTTTGTATTGTCATTGGTTGATCAACTAACAAATGCAGATGATTGACAAAACAAGAGCGTAAGAGAGGAAATCCTCTTGTACAAGGCTGGGAGATCACTTGTTCCATAGGAAAGTGATTTGATAGCACTTGAATCTGGTTTAAAGTGATTTGACAGCACTTGAATCTGGTTTTAAAGAATTTCAGCTACCCCTTAGATATGTAATTACCTGGGAACCCTGAAACTTGAAACATCTAAAATTCTACTGCTTGTCTGTTAAGGATATTGTGCCCTTACAATATACAGACTTCAGCATTCAAGTTGTTACTTGCATATGCTTCCATGAGACACAGAGCGTGGCAGCTGAGCATGTGGTGGCACCTTGGAGATGGGGATAGATGTATTAGAGGAGGAGGGAAGCAAATTAGTGTTTTCTTCAATAATGCTAGAATGGAGGGAAATGTCCCATATCTGCTGATAGACTTTTCTAAGATACTCGTATGAAAGAAAACATTGTTTATACTCCAGGCTAAACAAGCCATGTCTATAGTGCCCATGAAAGCCAATTACTGACTGGAAATATATACCAGGGCTCACCCCTGCCATTGTTTTCATATGGATTCACTTAAGGAATGTGGTAATATATGTACATAGTTACTTGCCATCCATACTGTGTGTCTTTACTTACATTAGTGACCTAAGGACAAAAAAATTAATGGAGAGAATGAATTAATATTTTCAGGAAATCAACATTTAACACTGAAAAGTACTGCTAATAAATATAAATGTAGGAAGTGTAACATTTTTATTTTCAGTAGAATTCTGTTACCCAGTAGGCACCAAGAGGGCTAACATATTTGTCTTGACTCCTTTGGGACCAAACCCCACGTTAGCCATTGAGGAAGTGGACTTTGAACGGGAAAAATTATAAGAAATTATTGGCAGTAAATGACAGAGGTTCAGGAAAGGGCAATCTTGATGAACAGTATAGTTCATGCCAAGGATAGTCTTGTTCAGGGGTTAGCTAGACTTCAGTGATCTAATATCAATTCAACATCAGGAATTTTTACACTAGCTTTGTCAAATCAAGGGTGCTTTCATCCAGTTGCATCAAGAATGGTGTTAGATTTTATCTTGGAAGTGTTGTCCACATCAGGCTCTTAAGAGTATCAAGGTATTCACTCAAAAAAAAAAGGAAAATGTTATGAAAAAATCACAGTCCTCGACAAACTGCAACTCCCTAAACACTTTAGAGGGCCAT
The DNA here is from genome assembly GCF_035594125.1 of Scylla paramamosain. NCBI lineage: Eukaryota > Metazoa > Arthropoda > Malacostraca > Decapoda > Portunidae > Scylla > Scylla paramamosain. The sequence goes on along the minus strand of NC_087153.1, from coordinate 30,898,684 downwards.
ACAGACAAATAAGTCTGCCCACAGATGTTGTTCAATGAGTTGTCATCTGCTTGTAAATATAGACTTGAGTGATCTCCAAAAAGTACCAAAGCTACATATCCATCTCTGGATGACTCCCATCACAGCTTAAGATCTTGATATGTACAAATATGACTATCCTAACTTGATGGATTTTGTAGCATGACAAATAATACTGAATTAGTGAGAGATGGGAAACTTGGATAGAAGCAATCTAACTCATGCTCACATATTGTAGCACAACCATTTACTAATAATAAAAGATAGAGATTAGTGAAAAAGAAAAAAGGATCCAAGCAATTGAAATAAACTGCCTGAGAAATGCAAATGAAGTGGGAAGAATGGATGGTGAAAGTCATGAAAAATGTGTATGATGGATTAAGTATGTTAAGTAAAGGTGAAGGAATGAAGTGGTTGATTGAGTCCGGTACAAAATCCTAAGACTGTATGAAAGGAATGACAAAGTGAGACCTAGATTTTATATACGAGTACAGTGGATGCAAGAGGATGAGTCCTCATGGTATGGGAGGACACAGGATATGAATGTGCTACAGAAGATGTGAGGATTTGAGCAAATAAGGAAAGAAAAAGAAAAAAAAAAACTCATAGCCATCCCTTTATAGAAAGTTCTTAAGAGCAAGCATCAAATGTAGGTAAATAAATAGATAGATAGAAAAGTGATGGAGAGATGAGCTAAAGGAATATTAAAAATATTGAGTACATGATTGAAAATGCAAAAAAGGAGCAAGGCAATGATGCTGTTACCCTTCCGAAAAAAAGAAAAAAAACTCACTAATGATGAACTTTTACACTAATCCAGTCTTCCATTCCTGCACTTTGTTCTCCTGACTTTTTATAGCAATACCATAACCTTCCATTTCATCCATAAATAGATGCTTTTCCTATTTGATCTGATTTTGTCTCCTATTTCTTACATGTTCACATTCATGTTTATTATGTTTCAGTATTACTTCATAAAGTCTTCCACCTTAACTTTTCATCCTTCCTAGCTTATATCAAGACATTAGGCTGTTTTATATTGTGTTTCTAGAGAACTACTTCCCCACTAGTTCTGTTCTTTCCTCTCCTTATATGGCTAACTTATATATTATCCTTTTTTTCATATATTTCTTTGCCCCTTGTTATGTAAATGTATTCTCTTAATTCTCTCATTATTCTATTAATCTTTTTGTCTGTCCACCCTTTAGTGAGTGAAATTTAGCAGTTTTGTTACCAGTACCTGCTCTCAGTCATGTATATGTTGGTTCTTTAGCTTGTTATACTGGTGTGTCAAGATGCTCTCATTTCATGACAGTTTGATGTGTTGATTATTGTTTCTCTTTCCATTTCTTTCAGTACACCATTAGCATTTTTTTTCTCCCCCCCATTAATGTATTCCATGAAATTAAACCATCCTTCTCCTTTGGTCAGGTCTGCCACAAGAGTATACATAGGGAGACTGCCTTCTCATGCTTACATAATGATCCCATCAACTTCACTCTCTCTGATTTAAGACACTGATTTCCATTTAATGACACACTCTCCCACCACCCCTTTATAGAATATCCAACTCTCTCTGTTGGTCACCTTCCTACTCTATCCTCATCACTCAACTGCCCAAACTATTATTTGTGTTCATTTGACTTCCCTGCTCCATCATTTTAGTCTCTGATATACTTAAACAATCTCCTCATTTCTTAGATGATGCCATCTCCTTTGATGAATTAACTTCCTCCACTTGATCAGCTATCTTATTATAACAAAGAATTTCTTATTGGTATCATCTCACCCCACCATACATCCCTATGTCATTCTTATAACGTCATGGTATAACTCACAATATTGTCATGTAAGCTTTGATGTTTGGCACTTCCTGTGACACATTTCACTCATCTGCCCAAATCTGTGAACTTGTATATACCATACATATAAATGAAGTAAAAAAAATTCTAAAGGGATACACTAGTATAACATTCCTTTACACGATTTGCTGCTCTATGAACCGTAAAATTCATGTTCATTTTTAGCACTTCTCATTCACCTCTCCGCTATCATCATCTATGATTTTCAAAAATTATTGCCCTCAGATTTATTCAGTTAGTCCCTTTGGACATCATGAAATCTGTGAAGAACTGGCATTTCAGCCATATATATATATATATATATATATATATATATATATATATATATATATATATATATATATATATATATATATATATATATATATATATATATATATATATATATATATATATATATATATATATATATATATATATATATATATATATATAATTTCTCTCTCTCTCTCTCTCTCTCTCTCTCTCTCTCTCTCTCTCTCTCTCTCTCTCTCTCTCTCTCTCTCTCTCTCTCTCTCTCTCTCATGGCCACACATGACCAAATTAATGTGTAAAAGTGATATAAATATCACAAAGCAAGTCTCGCTTGGTAATAGAAAATGACAGTTATGTGTCTAATTTAAATTTATCTCCTTACGAATGTACATGTGGTTTGGATTGCAGTTACAGAGGAAATTCATTCCAAACCCACAACCAATTGTTCAGTGTAGTTAGGTATCAAAGCTTCAAGATGTTCATCATTATACAGCTGCAGCAGAAGCGAAATACTCGTACTGCCAAGAGTAATTTTATGAACGTAGTATGTTATGTTGGTATGTGCAGACTACTGCTTATTGCGCTACTTACAAGATGAACACAATGTACATATAAATTTTAAATAATAATAAAATAAAAATATTGGCAGTAATAGATTACCATAACAATAAGGTAATTACTATAGTACATGTAACTAACGTTCGCTGTAAAATGCGGTGAGCGTGGAAAGGTGTTAGCGTGCTCCCAGGCCATGGAGCCACGAACCTTTAATAATAATAATACATTCCTCTTATATCACCCAGCAGATCAGTCATTCTAAGGATTTATCATTGCTTGTGATGTATGTTGGAAATGCAGACTTTGTGTCTAATATGGATTGGGATATAGATCCCTCTTTTGCCTATTGAACGAAGACGCAAATTAAGTGTTGGAACAGGCTTGCGCTTTTTTTTTTTTATAGTCTAATATAATATATATATATATATATATATATATATATATATATATATATATATATATATATATATATATATATATATATATATATATATATATATATATATATATATATATATATATATATATTGGTACTCTAATACAATTGAATAAATAAACGTTAAATTTCCGACATAATAGGTTCAGTGTATCAAACAAATAAAAGATAATGATAATAATGATGATATAATAATAATAATAATAATAATAATAATAATAATAAAAACAAATATATTTAAATGAAATTGCTAACGGTGAAAACGACAGGGCTTACTTAAACCGTGGATATATTCCTGAATGTAATATAAAATTATATGTGCGGAACTGGAACTTAACGCTGTGCCATGAGGCTGGCAAAAGGAGCATGTGTGGATGACGGTGTGGAGGGGAAGGCTTAGCTGGCCGCTGCGAGACGATCCACGCAGGCAGGCATACTGGAAAAGCTGTGATTGCGCAATACTGCAGTGCATAATGAAATCCTTCGCGTGCATTCCGTGTGTGTGTGTGTGTGTGTGTGTGTGTGTGTGTGTGTATGTGTGTGTGAAGCTACATTTCGTATTGATTGTGGTGAACACAAAGGAAAATATCAGGCATATTAATTTTTGAGAATAAATCGTGACGGTTTTCAGAAGGTTGCCTGTCCATCCGTACTATCTACAAACCGCGGGAATTAGCAAATGTTAACGACGCTCAGTCAATTGTATTGGTGCTTGAAAACATACAATGAAATTCAGTAACTCTTCTGTCACTTCCACATTCCTATTCTGTCGTCAAGGCTGAGCTGTTCTTCCATATAACAGTGCTCAGCTCATCTCAGTAATTCGGTGCCTCAATCTGTAAACCAACGCTGTCACTCACGCCAGCGCGAGTACACAGACTCGGCATCCCTCTGCGTCTATTACAACGGTCGCTCGAGTGAAAGTGACAGTCAGAAAATTTGACTGTGTAGGAAGTAGATGTTCAGTGGCCTTGGGTGGTTACAGTTTTTCGTATAGTGGGACCATTGTCCAGGAACTACACTTTCTGTTCAAGATTATTGATAGGAACCGGAATTAATAATATACAGTACTCAGTATGTGCATTGCGTAAATGAAATACGGTACGGATTTGTCAAAACAAACTTAAAAGTGACGAAAATTTTCTGATATTTTACTGTCATTTATTAGAGAGTGAAGAAAAGAAGAAAAAAAAAAAAAACAGCAAAGTGAAAACGGTTGTCCTTTCTTGACGCCGAGGTACGACCCTCCAGTGACCTAGGCTCAGCAAACTTGATACATGTACTTGTATGACTAATTTTTGTTGTGCCTTTATCATCACTGATAGAGTAACTGTAAGCTGTGAGACAGAAAGCGGTTTTTCTTCTTTGTTTACTTGCTAGTATAGCCTTTATGTGTGTGTGTGTGTGTGTGTGTGTGTGTGTGCGCTGGCACGTTTATAATATTATATATATATATATATATATATATATATATATATATATATATATATATATATATATATATATATATATATATATATATATATATATATATATAAATATATATATAAAAATATATATATATAAATATATATATAAAAATATATATATAAAAATATATATATAAATATATATATATATATATATATATATATATATATAATTTAATTTTAATAGTAAGTCAATAATTCGCATCAGTTGAGCAAGATAATCATCCCCCTTTATTCATCCCAAATGTTGCTTTGAAGGTGTGTGTGTGTGTGTGTGTGTGTGTGTGTGTGTGTGTGTGTGTGTGTGTGTGTGTGTGTGTGTGTGTGCGCGCGCGCGCGCGATAATGATAATCGATTTGTTTAGCTTACAGACATGAGACTGAAAATATACATATTAATGTTACAAGGTTTTTACGAGGTTACAGAGTGGGGAAGTGCGGTATTAAGTGGAAGTTTTCTACGTTGAAATTGAAACAATCGTGTGTGTGTGTGTGTGTGTGTGTGTGTGTGTGCAGAAAAACCATGGATATAGTAGCCATTAGGAGGAAAGCGATAGTATTACGTTTGTTAATAAAATGTGAAGCGGAAGTATATGTTCCTCTTTGCTTCTTTGTCTTCCTACTACCACCAACCCTCTCAGAAATCCTGAGCCTCCGGAGTCACACAAAGCAAGTGAATGACATAGGCGGCAGTACAAAGCCGATGCAGCGGTAGATCTCGTCTTAGGTTTCCTTCCCACCATTGTCAATTACCATTATTACCGAGCATTTTATCCAGAATCAAGGAAATTTCAGTGTTAGTGTAACCGTACGAAGATATCCAAGAAGTAACGGTTCTGCATATTCTGTGTTCTAAGTGATGCTAATAAGTACAGTTGCGTAGCTTTTTTGGGGGAATGCTCAATCCAGTGTATTGTCGGCGGCATTCATACATGGAAGTACATTTTTTGTTTTACCGTGTACAAATAATGTGGCAGCGCTATCCCTAGCAGTCTTATTCAACACTGAAGGACTAATGGATATCGTTAGTAATTTTTTTTCTCCAGACATGACAGTGCATCGCTAAATGTAATAACCTGTATTTCTATTTTTCCATTTTTCAGTCTTGTTCTGCCTTCCATTTCAAAACATTAATACTAGCAGGAACAGGGAAACTTTCCAAAACTTGCACAATGCCCCCTCCCCCCCCCTCTCTCTCTCTCTCTCTCTCTCTCTCTCTCTCTCTCTCTCTCTCTCTCTCTCTCTCTCTCTCTCTCTCTCTCTCTCTCTCTCTCTCTCTCTCTCTCTCTCTCTCTCTCTCTCTCTCTCTCTCCAGACATGTTTTGAATCGAAACACTTGAAAGCTGGCGTATCATGCCTTGTTTCACTATACTACATTTTACGTTGATAAGGTCATTAATTCTGCCCGAGAAAAGTTTACGGAACGCGAAGTCACGTGTTTCAGTGATTGCAGACATCCAGAAAATCTTGGTACCAGGGAATGCATATATATTTAGAAAATGATAATAAAACTAAGTAATGGTTGCATTGTTCATGGCGTTAACAAAGGGGATGCCCACGGACCACGACATTGTTGGTGAATGATACCAAGGCCGCGGTGTGTGACCATCCCCACTGTAGGTAATTAACTGCGTGGCATTCAGCAATGACGTTGCGTGTGGGCGTCTACCCGATGGGTGATTATAGGACGTCTCGCCTAGCCTCAGGAGTGTTGCAGCAAAGAGAGAGAGAGAGAGAGGTGGGGGTGATGGGGGTGAGCGTTCGGGTGACCTTCGCCAATCAATAACAGCTCCGGACGTTCTACATCATTTCTGAGGCCTAGTCCCTAGAGAGGATGTTAGAGGTATTCTGTCTCCTCGCAGCTGTTTCCTGTTTGACTCGTGCACATAGGGTATTGCCAAAGGGCAAGTTTTTTTATTTTTTTTTCTTCTATATATTTATTCTTTTTTTTTTTTTTTTTTTTTTTTTTTTTTTTTTTTTTTTTTTTTTTTTTGCTAACTCGCCATATTCAAGACTGAAGACTCTGGGCGCTTGTAAATTTTCAGTCGTGTAGTTACGAGTACACTGAAATTTTCATCTATGAGAATTATGAGAAGCAAGCACACACACACACACACACACACACACACACACACACACACACACACACACACACACACACACACACACACACACACACACACACACACACACACACACACACACACACACACACACACACACACACACACACACACACACACACACATTTATTAAGGAAACAAGATGAAATCAACTTTAGCGTCTGTTTGATACAAGACACATTGCTTGTGGTGCATTGCATGAACAGTATGATGTGCCTGTGGCTGTTCATCGAAAATTTATGCTGTGAACTATTGTTAGATCTGTATGTGCAAATATTATTCTAATCTTTTAATAATTTTTTTATTTGTCTTGCGGTTTCTGTAGGTGGAGGTGTGTGTTTGTATGCGCGTGGTGAATTAGTTGATATTTTGGCCTGTGTCGGTTAGGATGTCTCACTGAACCTGAATGAACCAAAGACTGTAATTACTCTATATATGGTTTCTTAATATTTAGAATTTTATATACATATTACTTCATATTGAAGTATTAGTAACTGTATTTTGTACAGAGCAGCTGAAAATAGTATATTTAATTTTATAAATAAAAGAATAAATATTTGCTATTTTCGTTTGATTTCTTAAATTCTTATAACACCTGGGAAAAATAGAAAAAAGAGCCTTCCGATATCTGAAGTCAATTAAGACATTTCTTCTGCCAGGGATAATAAATTGAATTAAGCCTGCCTCTTTCTGGGAGGAAGTACGTGTAGAGAACAACCCAATATTTTCACCTTTCGATAATTTTCCCGGTTTCAAGTAATTTATCATCTAGGAAGACAAATAAATTTATTTTAAGGAATTTTAAAAGTTCCTGAAATAGGAATTGAGGAAGGAGGTAGGAGACAAGAGGAAATACGGGGTGTTGAGATGTTGATTTCCCTGAGCGGGAGCATTCGTACAAGAATGTTAAAAGTTTGTTCTGACATTTCTTTTCTGACGTAATTTTGTCTCAGTAGCCCCGGTATACAGTTTTTGTCTGTCAAACTACAGTATATGTCAGATTAACCTTATCATAAGGCTGCTCTGACTTTTACTATAATGTGGCAACTTATAAAATTTTACTTTCAACCAAATGCTGACGAATAACAAGGGATCTTAAGCCACTTCTGTTGCTTTATCCTTGTGTTTTTATGTTGTCACTACTTAGCTGTTTGAAGAAATGTAGGAACTCTAAGTGATTTTCCGTATACTGACTGTAATTTTTTTTTTTTTATTTCTCAACAGAATCGTTCAAGGATTGTCATAGTAATTGAGTCCTACTATATATCGTTCCGTACACTCTAAACACTGCAGTTACCGAGTGCGCTCACTTTGTTGAGCTTGTATGTCTAAAGAGAGACTAGAAAAATGATGAATGCATGGTAGGAGTGCCAGTGCCTCCAGCCCGCTGCAGAACACGCTGAGAGCAGCCTCGAAGCGTTTCAGGCGCAGCAGCTTCATAGTCTTTGTGAATGACTACTTCCTTTGTTGGAAGAATTGTAGTAAGAGTCCAGAGCAACCTTAGTAAAAGGCTCTCTGACTTATACTATGACTTTGATGTCCAGTAACGAAAATCTGGTGTTCGTGGTGCGTAAACTGATTTTGGAATAACTATGTATATCATGAAATGATACATATAATTGCAAGATATGCTGTCAGAATATAAAATGTGTTAATCTTTGTTATAATCGTGTCATGCCCCCTTTGAAGCATTATGGAGGCTGTAAAACTGATCTAAAACAGAGAGAGAGAGAGAGAGAGAGAGAGAGAGAGAGAGAGAGAGAGAGAGAGAGAGAGAGAAATGCCCATGATGAGTCGCTGGGGCATGAATACCAGCAGGATACTGGAGTTAAACGTAAGTTTGGCTTAAAGACATCAAGGCCTCAGTGGTTCGACCGAAATTCTGATTTATTTGAGGCTCAAAATAAATTCTTCATTATTTCAGTGTATGGAGCAGGGTTGCAAAAAAAAAAAAAAAAAGCCCGGTTTAAAATAAAACAACCCACTTTTTTTGAGGAGGGGTTCCATTGTTTTTTTTTTGGGGGGGTTCTATTTATTTTTTTTGTTTATTTTTTCATATTTATGTTTTATATATTTATATGTTCATATTTATATGTTTAAACAAGAAATTGAAAGTAATCCAGAATGAAACAAAAGGTTTGAAGTTTTTTTTTTTTCCATGTATGCGGGGGCACTGGACAAGAGCAACCCCCCCAAAAAAAAAAAATAATAAATAAATAAAAAAACATAATAATAATAAAAGCCCACTGAGGTACCGGTCCCAGAGTAGAGTAAAAAATGGTCGTCAAAAATTAAATCTAACCTAACCTAACCTAACTTGAAACAGTTCAAGTCATAGGAAGGAGGAAATACAAAAGCAAAAAAGGAGTTCCCGAGTTTACCAGAAAAAGGGATGAATGACTGAGAATACTGGTTAACTCTTGCATTAAAGAGGTGGATAGAAAAGAGGTGAGAGAAAGAAAAGAGTGTCGTGCAGCGAGGCCGCGGGAGAAGGGGAGGCATGCAGTTAACAAGTTCAGAAGAGCAGTTAGCATAAAAATAGCATTAGAAGATAGCAAGAGATGCAGCAATGCGGCGGTGAGAGAGAGGTTGAAAACATTTTTATTTATAGGAGAGGAGTTGATAAGATGAAATGCTTTTTGATTCCACCCTGTCTAAAAGAGCGGTATGAGTGGAACCCCCCATACACGTGAAGCACACTTCATAAATCAGTGGTTCCCAAACTGGGGGCCATGGCCCCCTGGGGGGCCCTATAGCAGAATGTAGGGGGCCATAATCTGAGGCTATGCATAAATAAATCTAAAGGAGTTTAGCGGGTAGGTAGCCAGTGGAGGGAACTTACAGGTTCAGTACAGGTTTGTGCAATGCCTTACTGCCAGACACATGAGTAATACGTCCTTTTTTTTTTTTTTTATCTGATTCTGTGTTCTTGACATAAAACAAGACATGGGAATGTATTAGGGGAGCAAGATAATTTTAACTCAACATAATTCTAATCTAAGGCTTCCTAAGCTGTGTATTCTGTATGATAACCTGGTCTTGAATCTTACGTATCAGCAAGGATGTTCATATTATTCAGTTAACCAGACATTCACAGTTGCAACATTGATCACCGTGTGTGCCTCCCCATATAATCAGTTTCATCCCACCTGTGAATACTTCAGCATTATATGAACTTAAACCAACATCAATACCACTTTAATGGTAAGTAAGTCCTGTATCATGAAGTATATTAAGAAGGTAAATAATATCTGCTGTATTTATGCACATTCTATAACTTTTTTGTAACGTAAAATCTAACTTCCTTTCAACCTCATATTTACCATTTTATTATTCTAATCATGGGTGAGGACATATGTTAGCGGTGTTAGAAATAGCAGTTTTTTGTTTGTGCATTGCAGGTACAGTGATGGCTTCTAATAAGAAACGCAACTATGATGACAACTACCTGGATTTTGGATTTACAAGCATCACTGATAAAGATGTAGTGAAGCCTCAGTGTGTGATTTGTCACAAAATACTCACAGCTGAATCACTAAGACTCAGTAAGCTTAGATTACATCTGGAAACCAAGCATCCTTAACATGTTGGCAAAGATCGTTCCTTCTTTAGTCGACAAGAATTGAACATGAAGAGACAGCGACTTGATGCCAGTGGTTCCTTTCATCAACAAAATGCTGCCGTATTGGAAGCATCATTTCTTGTATCCCTTGAAATAGCAAAGAAAAAGAAGCCTCACACAACTGGGGAGGAATTAATTTTGCCATGTGCCAAAACAATGGTAAAGCTTGTTTTGGGTGAGAAAAGTGCTGAAAAGCTGAATGCTATTTCACTCTCAAATAATACAGTGCAACGCCGAATCTCCCAAATCTGATGACATCAAAGAGCAGGTGACACAGGAAATTAAAAGAGCTGGATTATTCAGTATTCAACTCGATGAGTCCACTGACATCCAGTCCTGCTCACAACTCCTGGCTTTTGTAAGGTATGTTCATGATGAGGATCTGAAGGAGGAATTCTTGTTTTGTGAGCCTCTTGAACAATCTACAAAAGGTGAAGATGTAATGCAGAAACTTACAGAATTCTTTGAATCTGAAGGTCTTGACTGGGGCAATCTCTGTGGGATATGCACAGACGGGGATCCAGCCATGATGGGTTCTCAGTCAGGTTTTGTTACAAGAGTTATACAAAAAGCACCAAATGCTATCCCTCTTCACTGCATGATCCACAGGCAAGCTCTAGCATAAAAAACGCTACCCTCAGAATTACAGGACACTCTGAATACAATTATAAAGACAGTTAACTTTGTAAAAGGTAGTACTCTTAACACACATCTTTTCAAGAGACTCTGCCAAGATATGGATGCAGCTCATGAGACCCTCCTATTTCATACAGCAGTTCGCTGGCTATCAAAAGGAAATGTAGTTCAGCGTGTATTTGAGCTCAGAGAAGAGATCAGCCCCTTTCTCAGAATACAGAACAAGCAAGATTTGCTGTCAGCATGGTCTGCAGATAGCTTCGAAATACGGCTAGCCTATCTTGTTGACATATTTAGACAGTTGAACACACTGAACCTGGAACTCCAAGGGAAAGGAAGTTTGATAATCGATTTTGTGGACAAAATCAAAGCTTTCATTCGTAAGATGGAGAATTGGAGGCGCAAAGTTGGAATGGGAAACTTGGTAATGCTGGAGACAGTGTCAGAAATTGTAGAGGAGTGTGATGCTGCTACGCAGAACTTGATTACCCAACATCTTGAGGCCTTGGAAGGGGAATTTAAAAGATACTTCCCAGATATCCAAAGCCTAACTTCTCGGCTAGTAAGGTCCCCCTTCACTGCTCCAGTGACATGCATTCCTGATGACAATGATGATGGCCAAACTGAGCTGTTGACACTTCAGAAGGATTCAGGAGCTAAGATGAAGTTTGAGGCCGCATTCTCTCAACTACTCCACATTAAAACGAAATATCGCAACAGACTTGAAGTGAAGCATGACCTACGGTGTGCTTTAAGTGAAACAAAACCAAGAATCAAGAAGCATGTTGATAATCTGCAACATCACCCTTCACACTGAGTGGAATGGGGATTCAAAAGTGAAGGAAACATGAACCTGGCATGAACGTTCAGAAGCAAACGGTCTGGGAGGAGGTGGGTGTGTGGCCACTGAAGGCCATGGTTGTGGCAGTTAATTATGACTCCCTATGATAGCATTTCATTTTAGAATTACAAAGTTATCAGATTTCTAAGATTCAAAGATCAGATCACATTGCGTGGGATTAATACACTTTTTCAATCCAGTGGAATTTGTTTCTTTTTTTTTTTTTTTTTTTTTTTTTGCTTATTGCTGAAACAGCTTTTCACAATAATGCAATTTTTAATTACTCTACGTATGAATTTTCTAATGTGCATTATATTACTTCTTTAGTACCATTTCAATAATTAGATGAGATTCAGCAAAGGCAAAATACAAATTTCTTTATTAATAATTAACAAAAGAAAAAATAACAAATGGAATCAATAAAATTACAGGATTTGCTAGAGTGGTTTTTATATGGACCTAATGAGTGTAGGACTGTAGACAGTCACGGTAGTCACAGGTTATGGTTGTGGGGGGGGGGCCATGGACAAGGATCATGTATGAAAGGTGGGTAACGACCAGAAAAAGCTTGGGAACCACTGTCATAGATGGACAGATAAGGCTTTTGTACAGAGTTATCATAACAGAGGTGATAAAAACTGGCGGAGACGACTCAGAACGCTTAACTTCATAGGAGCTGTTTTAGATAGAAATGATATTTGAAGTTTCCAGTTTAGATTATAAGTAAAGGACAGACCGAGTATGTTCATTGTAGAAGAGGGGGTCAGGTGAATGTCACTGAAGAATAGAAGATAGTTTTCTGGAAGGTCGAGTTGATAGATGGAGGAATTGAGTTTTTGCGGCATTGAACAATAATACTAAGTTTGCTCTGCCTAGGCCAACAGCAAAAGTTTCACCAAAATCCCTAAAAGAGGATGACTAAGACTCGGTAAGGAAAGTCAGAAGATCACCAATAGTTCGGTCTCGTCGGAACCCATACTGGCGATCAGATAGAAGATTGTGAAGTGATAGATGCTTAAGAATCTTCCTGTTGAGGATAGACTCAAAACTTTAGATAAGTAGTAAATTAAACCAATAGGATGATAGTTTAAGGGATTAGAACAGTCAGAGGAGGAGGCAGTAGGCACCTGCCAAAACGATAATTACTCCCAGTGAGGTCTAAAGCACTGGATCAGGGGGTGCTGTGAACTTATCATTAAAACCACCAGTGACCTCACTGAACGTTTCTCTTTGTGTCTCACAACACAAGGGGGCAGTCACAGCCTGCCGTCTAAAAAACATCTCTCTTCCTCCACACAAAACTACAAGGACCTAATAACACACACACACAACCTTCACTGAAAAATTCAAAATTATCGTGGCGACTCCTACACCAGCCTCAGAGTCCCCATCTGGGGAGGGGACTACAAATGTCCCCAAGTCGGACTGCTCTTCTGATAACGACCCTAAGTGCCTTGACACCCTCCTCAACTTTTTCTTCATTAACTTCTGCAACATTCGCGGTCTAAGATCTAATTTTCAATCTGTACATCACCACCTCTCCTGTTCTAAACCTCATCTTCTTTTCCTCACTGGAACTCAGGTGTCTGAGGCAACTGTCAGTAGTCCTTTTCTGTTCCCTCCTACTTTCTCTATGCTCATTTTCAATCCAAAGCTGGATGTTGCATTTATGTGTGCAACGACTTAACCTGCTCTTGTGCCCACGCTCTTGAATCTTCCGAGTTTTCCACCATCTGGCTACGACCAAAGAGTCACTCTCAAACTAAATTCATCTGTGCTGTATACCTCTCACCTAACACCTCTGAATATAAGAAATTCTTTGACTACTTAACTTCTAAAGTGGAGCACATTCTGACTCTCTTCCCTTTTGCAGAGATCTCCATTCTTGGAGACTTCAATGTTCACCGCTAGCTTTGGATTTCCTCTCCCTTCACTAACCATCCTGGTGAACTAGCCTTCAACTTTGCTATCCTCCACGACCTAGAACAATTGGTGCAACACCCTACTCGTATTCCTGACCGTCTTGGAGATATGCCCAACATTCTTGACCTTTTCCTGACCTCTAATCCTTTTGCTTATACTGTCATCCTCTTTTCACCGTTAGGTTCCTCTGATCACAATCTCATATCTGTATCTTGTCCTATCGCTCTAATCCCTTCTCAGGATACCCCTAAGCGAAGGTGCCTCTGGCGTTTTGCCTCAGCTACTTGAGGAGGTATTTTGCTGATTTTCCTTGGAATTACTGCTTCTGTGTCAGAGACCTGTCTTTGTGTGCCAAACGCATAACAGAGGTGACAGTGTCTGGCATGGAGGCGTACATTCCTCACTCTTTTTCTCGACCTAAGCCTTCCAGACCTTGGTTTAACACAGTTTGTTCTCGTGCTATACATGATAGAGAGGTGGCCCACATATGGTACTTAAGCTTTCCATCACCAGAATCTCATGCACTTTATATTTCTGCCCGGAACCATGTCAAGTCTGTTTTTCAACTAGCCAAAAACTCCTTCATTAATAGAAAGTGTCAAAATCTTTCAAGATCTAACTCCCCTCGTGACTTCTGGCATCTAGCCAAAAATATCTCCAACAACTTTGCTTCTTCTTTCCCTCCTTTATTTCAATCAGATGGCACCACTGCTATCACATCTCTCTCTAAAGCTGAACTCTTCGCTCAGACCTTTGCTGAAAACTCTACCTTGGATGATTCAGGGCTTGTTCTTCCCTCTCCTCCATCCTCTGACTACTTCATGCTACCTATTAAAATTCTTCGCAATGATGTTTTCCATGCCCTTGCTGGTCTAAACCCTCGGAAGGCTTATGGACCTGATGGGGTACCTCCTCTTGTTCTCCGAAACTGTGCCTCCGTGCTTGCACCTTGCCCAGTCAAACTCTGTCAACTCTATCTGTCAACATCTATCTTTCCTTCTTGCTGGAAGTTTGCCTACATTCAACCTGTTCCTAAAAAGGGTGACCGTTCTAATCCTCAAACTACCGTCCTATTGCTTTAATTTCCTGCCTATCTAAAGTTCTTGAATCTTTCCTCAACAGGAAGATTCTTAAACATCTATCAGTTCACAACCTTTTATCTGATCGCCAGTATGGGTTCCGTCAAGGCCGCTCTACTGGTGATCTTCTGGCTTTCCTTACTGAGTTTTGGTCATCCTTATTTAGAGATTTCGGTGAAACTTTTGGTATTGCCTTGGATATATCTAAAGCTTTTGATAGAGTCTGGCACAAAGCTTTGATTTCCAAACTATCCTCCTATGGCTTCTATCCCTCTCTCTGTAATTTCATCCCAAGTTTCCTTTCTGATCGTTCTATTGCTGCTGTGGTAGACGGTCACTGTTCTTCTAAATCTATTAACAGTGGTATTCCTCAGGGTTCTGTCCTGTCACCTACTCTCTTCTTATTATTCATCAATGACCTAAACCAAACTTTTTGTTCTATCCACTCCTACGCTGATTATACCACCCTGCACTTTTCCACGTCTTTTCATAGACATCCAACACTTCAGGAAGTAAAAATTTCACGCAGGGAAGCCACAGAACGGCTGACTTCTGATCTTTCTAAAATTTCTGATTGGGGCAGAGCAAACTTGGTATTGTTCAATGCCTCAAAAACTCAATTCCTCCATTTATCAACTCGACACAACCTATCCCCTCTTCTTCAACTGTCCCCCTCTTCTACACTGAACATCCTCGGTCTGTCCTTTACTTATAATCTGAGCTGGAAACTTTACATCTCATCTCTAGCTAAAACAGCTTCTATGAAGTTAGATGTTTTAAGACGTCTCAGCCAGTTTTTCTCACCGCCCTCAGCTGCTAACTCTGTACAAGGGCCTTATCCGTCCATGTATGGAGTATGCTTTACATGTCGGGGGGGGTTCCACTCATACTGCTTTTCTAGACAGGGTGGAATCAAAAGCTTTTCGTCTCAACTCCTCTCCTCTAACAGACTGTCTTCAGCCACTCTCTCATCACCGCTATGTTGCATCTCTAGCCGTCTTCTACCGTTATTTTCATGCTAACTGCTCTTCTGATCTTGCTTACTGCATGCCTCCCCTCCTCCAGCGACCTCGCTGAACAAGACTTTCTTCTTTCTCTCACCCGTATTCTGTCCACCTCTCTAATGCAAGAGTTAACCAGTATTCTCAATCATTCACCTCTTTCTCTGGTAAACTATGGAATTCCCTACCAGCTTCTGTATTTCCATCTTCCTATGACTTGAATTCCTTCAAGAGGGAGGTTTGAAGACACTTATCCTTCAATTTTTGACTACCGCTTTGGACCCTTTTCTGGGACTGGCATCTCAGTGGGCTTTTTTTTTTTTTTTTTTTTGTTGCCCTTGGCCAGTGTCCCTCCTGCATAAAAAAAAAAAAAAATTAGTAAGAGCCTGAATGTAGGTACACTTCCAGCAAGAAGAAAAGATAGATGTTGATAGACAGAGTTGAAAGAGTTTGACTAGGCAAGGTGTTAGTACGGAAGCACAGTTTCGAAGAACAATAGGAGGGATCCCATCAGATCCATAAGCCTTCTGAGGGTTTAGGCCAGCGAGGGCATGGAAAAACATCATTGTGAAGGATTTTAATGGGTAGCATGAAGTAGTCAGAGGGTGGAGGAGAGGGAGAAACAAACCCTAAATCATCCAAGGTAGAGTTTTTAGCAAGGGTTTAAGCAAAGAGTTCAGCTTTAGAAATAGATGAGATGGCAGTGGTGCCATCAGGTTGAAATAAAGGAGGGAAAGATGAAGAAACAAAGTTATTGGAGATGTTTTGGGTTAGGTGCCAGAAGTCACAAGGGGAGTTAGATCTTGAAAGATTTTGACACTTTCTGTAAATGAAGAACAGACACTTGTTTAGGTCATGCTGATACAGGTTGGTCCAATTGGACAAAGCCTGTGTTAACTTGTACTGTACAGGAAATGAACGGGTCAGGCTTGAATACTTTTTCATTTTATACGTATATTTACATATATAGACCTCATTTATTAATATGATATAAAACAAAATTTTGATATGTAAAATAAAAAAAAAAACACAAGCTGTTTTTTCTTTTTCTTTTTTTCTTTTATTTATTTATTTATTTATTTATTTATTTATTTATTTTTTTTTTATTTATTTATTTTTTTTTGGTGGGTGGATTTTTTTAATGTCAACCCTGATATGGAGTGTGTTGTGGTTGTGATCTGCTTTGAAGTGATCCAAGTGAGAAAGCCCTGCTATGAGATAATATAATTGTTTGGGGTGGTGGGTAGACGAACGTTTTGGCCTGAAAACCACCGCGCTAAGACGTTTTGGCCGTTAAGTGTAGGACATTTTGGCCACGGGAAGAAATAAGGTAATGGCATGAATTTTCTAATGTAAAACATCTAAAAAGCTTAAAAAGAATAAAAGTTGCAAAGTTTGAATAGATTTAAAATACATTTGCATCTAAACCTTGGGTTGACACTCTCGAAGAATGCGGCTGATGCCACGAAAAAGAAAGTCTGGGATTGTCTCCTTGCCTTCCTTATAGTGAAGCACAAGGTTGTGGAGGCGCGTCAGGAGTTCCTTGTATGACTTATTCCCTCGCCTGACAGAACGAACCCCACGTTCCTCCTGAAGCCCATTTACGGTGGCAGAGTCTGTTTGCAGGCAGAGTGCCAGGAAACACACTGACTGTGCCTCCTGGGCATCATAGTTTCATCCAGACTCCCTCCTCCCACTTATCTTTTTATCTCACCTCTCCACCCCGAGCAAAGATCCACTGTACATTAATTTAGGGAATCCGAGGAACATAAAAACAACAAACTGCGGAATGTATGCAAAAGGACAATAAAAATGAGAATATGTTTCGTTGCCAAAACGTCTACCTCAGGTGAACCCGGGTGCCAAAACATTTGCAGATGGCAGTTTCGTGGCCAAAACGTACGTGGCCTACATTCGCAGGGGATGTGATGTCAGACGCATCACTCACCCATTCGAACCAGTCATGCTGCCAGTGCAGGAAAGGAGAAGGAAAGCCATGTAATAATGCAGGCACAAAAGCCCCGCAACCCTGTTTAAATTGCTCGGGCTTTCATGTTCGGGTTTGATTACCGACGCATCACCTTTTTTTTTTTTTCCCCGAAGCTCATTTACAGCTCATGTACAGAGTGCGTTGTGGTTACATCCAGGTTTGAGCCGATGCGTGCAATATGTGACTTCTCTGTTTCTACACCCGCCAATTCTCAGCTTTGGAATGATTCATGCCAAGTGAACTCTATTTCGTCCATATCTTGTGTTTAAAGTAGTATTGTAATGCTTGTAATAACGAAACATCTCGAGGAGTAGGCGTTAAGATCAAGGAAGTTACCCTTTTTTTTTTTTTTTTAGGGGTACCGCAAGGAACAGAACCCAAACAAGGTGCTTGTATTTGGTCCGCGTTAACAACGTGGTCTTTGAGCTAATAAATGTGGTGGTTGGGGTATTGCTCGGCACAACATTAGTCTGATTTCTTTCAAGTTATATATGTGTTATATATGTGGCTAAATACTTGCTAGAAATATATAATAATAGTTATAATAATAATAATAATAATAATAATAATAATAATAATAATAATAATAATAATAGTAATAATAATCTATTATTATTATTATTATTATTATTATTATTATTATTATTATTATCATTATCATTATCATTATCATTATTGTTGTTGTTATAAAGGAGAAATGAGTGACATAGAAAATGTGTGTGTGTGTGTAGTGGCTGAGAATATGTTTACCTGACTCAACAAGGAAGGAGCAAGTTCTCTCTCTCTCTCTCTCTCTCTCTCTCTCTCTCTCTCTCTCTCTCTCTCTCTCTCTCTCTCTCTCTCTCTCTCTCTCTCTCTCTCTCTTCATACATACATACATACATAAATACATACATATATATATATATATATATATATATATATATATATATATATATATATATATATATATATATATATATATATATATATATATATATATATATATATATATATATATATATATATATATACGAGTATCTATATACATCTGTACACACTATACATAATCCTAGGTTACACATGAATTACATACAATATCCATACATTACTAAAGGGCAAATGTTATGATGACTCAATATATTTCGAGAAGAGGGCTTTCTTGATATGGTCTTTAAACCCAGGCAAGGATATAATGTTCTTGAAGCTTTCTAGCAGATTATTCCGTTGCCTGGCTCCCGAACGCCTACATTTTATTTAGCGTGTGTTTTTTCGGCAATGTGGGATAATTAAGTCACTGCTCCTTCTAGTACAAAAATTGTGTGACTTTGGCTGAAAAACAACCTTGACAGAATATGAGTGAATGGATTTGAAACAAATATATTTGTCTGTAGGGATACAATATCTGGAAATTTAGTAGTTTATGTTCATGGAAGAGAGGATTTATGTGCTCGTATTTTGATTTGTGAAACATTACTCTAATAATTTTCTTTTGACAAATAAAAAGGTTGTCAAGATAACCCTCCCCAAATTGCCGGACTGTACATGAGGTGAGGGTAGACCACAAATAAATATATCTGTCTTAGACAATCAGCAGTTATGGAATTCCTGATTTCATAAATTACACCTGTCAATTTTGAGACCTTAGGTATTACAAGTTATAAATGAGATTTCCATGAAAGGATATAATCATTAATTACTACTAGAAAATTTATTTCCTTGCATTGCTTTACTAACCTGTTATTAAATACAATATTAGCTTGAGCAGGGTGTGTCAGCAAGGGATGTGATGTCATATAGTGTGTTTTTGAGACATTAGGTGTTGACTTGTTACTCTCAATTCAATTAGAAACGTTAATAGTTCAGAATTTAGTGTTAACTCTAGTTCCTGTATATCTCTTCCCTGAATTGATACAGTAGTGTCATCAGCATACAGTAAAAATCTTATCGCTACAACGAACAATATCACTTATACTATAGTAATGAATATTAATGACACTAAAATTTACTCTTGTGGAACTCCCCAACAGACTGGTTTATGTGAAGACATGGAAGTGTTGTAAATTGTAAACTGGTTTCTGTCACTGAGGGTAACTCTTAAGCCATTGGTGTGTATCTAGATTTGATTGTCCACTCACCGTTGCTACAACTTTGTTCTGGATTTGTGCGACTTCCACTTTGTATCGAGATTATGTTACTTCACTACTGTTCCTGGTTTATATGAGATACTTGCCCAGTTGATGATGCTTGCCACCGCTGGATCAGATGAGGAGCTTGGTGTGTTAGTAGCGTGGAGGACCAGTAGTGAGCTTGGTATTGTTGGTAGCTTGGAGGTCGTGGATAGAGTTCTTCTTGATTTAATAACAGAGAGAATGTACACACTTGATAAGAGACGAGACACAGATGATTATAAACGAGACGATTGATTGTTTTCTCTCCCTCTCTCTGAAGTGATATGAACTGCTGCTTGGAATGATGACTGAGCAGCATCTCTCAAGACTGGCTGTGACTCGGACGGGAACTGAGTGAGCGACCGAGACTGACTCCCTGACTGGAACTGAGTGGAACTGAGTACTAGCTACGCATGCAGGCCATATTTATCTCAGATAAGTGGATCACGATAGAGCTTTTGGTGTGAAGTGGTGTCCAATGAAATGCCAGTAAATGGGATGAAACAGCTAATGGGAGAGCTCGTTATTTTGGCCAATGACTAGGAAGGAAAGACTCAGAAACAAACGCAGGTGTTTTCCCTAAGGACTGGAAGTCCTTAGTAACTTCCAGTCCTTAAGGACTCTTAACCTAACCTAACCTACCTTGAGAGGTAGAAAAGGAGGAAAAAGGTTAAAAATAGAATAGACTAGCTGGCCATAGGCACACGTGGTATGAATATGTGGAATGTATATACGAAATGATGAATATACATATAAATAATAGCAATTGTCAAGACTGATACAGGTGTGTGTGACCCTGAATTCCTTAGCAAGTTAACTTTTCAGGTAAAATATGATGAGGTATGGTATCAAAGGTTTTACTGAAGTCGCAGAAAACTATTTCTTAAAAAAAAATAAATAAAAAAAAAAAAAAAAAAAAAAAAAAAAAAAAAAAAATATATATATATATATATATATATATATATATATATATATATATATATATATATATATATATATATATATATATATATATATATATATATATATATATATATATATATATATATATTATAAGCACTGTATATGTTTTCACAAGATGTTGTACAGCAAGATCAGTAGAGAATCTTAGTCTGAAGCCAAACTGAAAATCCAATATTAATGAGAATTTAGGCAGGTAATCCATTAGCCTTATTGCAACATTTTTTTTTTTTCTCAAATATTTCAATGAAACTAGGAAGAGATGAAATATATCTGTAGCGTGGATCTGTCTCTTATTTGTAAATAGAAATGACCTTGGCAATTTTAAGTTCATTAGGAAAGCAACCTTATTTAAATGACGTATTTATTATGTATTCTAAATTAGGCGAAACTATATCACTACATTTTTTATTATTTTCATGCTAATACCGTCATACCCAAGAGATTATTATATCTTAATCTTACGAATGACAAATTTAATTTCAGTTATAGAAAGTCTAAGGAAAAGAAAATTGAGCCGGATCAGGTAAGAAACTAATGAATGAAGCAGTGGTTGGTTTTGTATTCTGAGCTAAATTACTGGCAAAATCACAATAGTAGATATTGAAAGAATTAGTGATTTCAACGTCTTTTGAGAAAGTTTTGTCATGAAAGGTTACGGAAGACGGTAGGTTAGCTCTGGTTTTCCCCATTAAATTATTTGGATTTTCCTTTTTTTGTGTGTGTGGGTGGGGGGGGTTGGAGAGAAGAGTTGCCTGCGTGTTCTCTTAATTTTAACTTGTAATGATTTTCCCTTGCTGCATTAAATACTTATGCAAAATATTTCTGTATCGTTTGAAGATTCTTTCATTAGTTAGTGGCCACTTCCCATATAAGTATTGCAGTTTATTGCGTTGCTAAATAGATCTTATGATAGCTGAAGTAATATAATGTTTGCCAAAATGACTTTGTTTCAACTGAAAATTGTTTTGATGGAAAGTGGGGATCTATGTCAAAACATTCATTGGTTCCATGACCTTCCATTTCTCGCCTGAAAAACTCAATATTCACATCCATCCTGGAATATTCTCCGGGATATAGTTACATGTGAGTTATTTAAATAATTACTAAAAGCTGAAAGCTGACTGATTACAGGAAAGTGATCGCTAGTAATATTGAGGTGTACCAGATACCGCTCCTTAAATAGTTTACTGAGTCGTTAGTCCATATATGGTCAATTATTGAAGCTGAGGTTCTGGTTGCTCTGGTGGGTTTATAAACAGTTTGAAAAAAATGAATAGGTGAAAAATAAATCTATGAAAATACGTACATAATTCTTTGCATTTTTAATAAATTAAATTAATAAATTATGTAACAATTAACTTTGAATTGAGACATTATTTCCAATATATGTTCCTAAGACGAAATAAATTGGTTGAAATTGATATTAGGAGGTCTTTGAATAGTACCAGTAATGAAAATGAAGGATAAAGTAATTTCATAAAAAAGAATTTCAATATGAAGCAACTGTAGATCCACACTCTTTAGGAGTCGAGCCTGAAAACACTTACGGAGATAGATCGCCACACCACCTTGAGTTGTTTGGTACTGAAGTAACCAGAGTAATTATTCAAAATTGTAGTGTGCATATTTCATCCTTTATTTGTATTTCACAAAGCCCGAGGACATCAAACCCAACACCAGATGGTTTCGAACAGCAATCAAGGAAAAAATCTAAGTGAAGAGGAAAACTGTTGATGTTATGACGCAATATCTTTAGACTGTTAGTGGAAAAAATCATGCTTGACTTCTGGATCATCATTGAAAAAATAATAAGATCTTGGAATAGGAAATTCATGATCAATCATTTGGGAATCAGCAATATTTCTATAATTGTAGTGGTTATCTATAAGATATGTAAATTTTTCAATAACAATTAAAGAAAATTGATGATTATTAGATAGTGAATCAAGTTCAATATAATTTAAACAGGAAAAGGGAAATATATCAAGTTCGGTAGTCATTTCAGATAAAGAATGAGAACTAGTTTGTGTGATATCTTCGATATTTTAGTTAAGCCGTTAAGGACCTTGTCTTCCGGTGCCCCTTCGCACTTTCCTTGGTGGCAGATTTTTCTTCACTGATGAAATAACCAGGCCTTGCTGTACCAGTCTAAGGCACACCCCAGACCAGCTGGAACGGTTGTAATAGCAGAAGGCCCACAAATAGCAATTGTAGTAGGAGAGAGAGAGAGAGAGAGAGAGAGAGAGAGAGAGAGAGCATGGTAATGGTGATGGTGTGAGGGACAAGGAGGACCAGGCACTGATTAAGGTTTGAATCAGGTGGGGGGTAAGTCAAGTGGATGGGGCCTTATAAGGCTTAGTTTTGGAAGGCGTTTAACGAATCTTAGAAAAACAACAGCGTTGACCAGGTGGGAGGTGATCTACGTCACTACTGAAAATATGGCGCAGGATTGGCTGAAGTTTTATTGCAACCAACTACAATACCCTCTTGAGTTTCGCGCTTGCTTTCTTTCGAAAACATAGGACTAAACTCGGGAATCACGAAACTCGGGATGTTGAAAACACTGGAAAAACGCTTATTTATTTGAGCCGCATGTCCTAGACCTGTATGAGTGTGTGTTTTGTCATCACATCTGGCGAGATGCAGCGGTGCAGTGGTGCAGCACCATCGCATCTAAAACTGTTTGAA
Organism: Scylla paramamosain; assembly: GCF_035594125.1. Taxonomy (NCBI): domain Eukaryota; kingdom Metazoa; phylum Arthropoda; class Malacostraca; order Decapoda; family Portunidae; genus Scylla; species Scylla paramamosain. The sequence continues at coordinate 30,875,071 of NC_087153.1, read as the reverse complement.
TGTGTGTATTTGTTATCATATCTGGCGAGGCGCGGCAGTGCAGCGCCATTCCATCTCAAACTGTGTGAATGTGTTTTGTCCTTACATCTGGAATGATGCAGCGGTGCGGTGGTGCAGCGTCATCCATCAAAAATTGTATAAGTGTTTGCATTTTGTCCAGACATCTGTCGTAACGGGCCACAGTAGTGAGACCTCACATTTGTTTTGTGTTTTTTCATGAGGTGGTGACGCCGTCGCCGGCCTTCCTCTCCCGCTCTCTTGGATGCAATCTGGCGTGACCAGTGTTGTGGCTGACAAGTGGCATGTGAACTCTACACAGAAATATATGTACAATACAAAGCATGTATGTATTTATTTTTACTATATGTAGTGCCATTGGTAGGAATGTGTAACCTAAACGCAACGAAGACGCGAAACTCGAGGAAATTATGCGCCAAAGTCTGGATGGTAAAAATTTAGGCCAGAAACTCAAAGATCGCAAAATCCGGATACAGTGAAACTTGAGAGGCAAGGTCTGGAGGGAATCTCTTCAAACAAGAGTTATACCAGCAGTACTTAAAGAAGAAATCATCACACCAATCTTCGAAAGTGACTCAAGAGTCACTTTCGACTCTAGAGTCGAAAGAGGTCTAGCAACAAACTTCAGACCAGTTTGTCTTTCATCCCATCTTATCAAGGTGTTTGAAAGAGTTGTTAGAAGTACAACTGTACAAAATAATAAATAAGTGAAGTCGCCAGGAGCCGCTCGTCCAGCTCCGAGGCTGGCTGGACGAGGACTGCCAGTGGTTCCTGGGCCGACTCACGACAGGGACTGGTGTCCGGAGACAAAAGGAGGCTGACCATAATCCCACGTGGTGATGGCCAGGGGCAGCCAGAGGCTGAGTCAGGTCTCAAGGGAAGGATGTGGAGAATGGAATCTGAGGTGAGCAAGGCGTCCCGCCTCATTCCTTGGCCACCCTTCTCGCAGTGTCCTCGCAACGAACAAAGATACGGGGTGATACAGGCACACTGAAGCACATACTAATTTACATAATAATGACAGGCTTATCTGTGTAAGACACGTGATGCATTCACTATAGCCAATCGCAAGGCTCACAGAACAATGACATCAGAAAAGTGGGTACATACTGGCGAATCACAAGACTCATATAGCAGAAGAGAGAGCAGAGTGGCCAATCACAAAACTCACATAGCTGTGACGTCAGAAGAGAGAGCACAGTGTCCTATCACAAAACTCACAAAGCTGTGACGTCAGCACAGCGAATCACTGGCCGAGAAAACACTAGGACAACACTAGAGGACTAAAACAAGAGAACAAGGCGTTTTCATGCCAAATAAATTGCAAAATAATAAAAAAATTGCAAAACAATACACTGCAAAAATCATGCTGTGGCACTGATAATGCACATGATGGCGATAAAAACTTCAAGCGTGGTGGGTCATGGCAGATTATGCAATGGAAGCCATGTACAAGCAGGGAAGACTACCTGGAAAGAAAACAGGAAACGTGGTGAACTACATGTCAGGAACAAGCCACACGGTCAGTAGAGACACCACAACTTGCAGGAGACTGACGGCTGAAAAGTTCTTTAGTCTTAAAGCGACAGGAACACAGCTTAAAAATTAATTTAGATGTAGTATTAAAGTTGAAACTGGCTGCTGAAAAGTTCTTGAGCCTTGAAACAAGAGGAACGCAGCTTAAATCAGTCGAGTTGCGTTGGGGGCGGCTTGAAAAGTCCAGATTTGAAACAGGAATGGCATCAGTGACGGCTTGAAGTCGTACGGGAACAGGTTGGTGGGGCAAGCTTGGCATAAGAAGCTTAAAAGAGGCCCTGAAAGCAACTGAAAAATGCACCATATACATGCAGTGGCGTAGCAGTTTGCGTTGGTGATGGCTTAACAGAAATGCATCGGTGATGGTTTAGCAGGTAAACCGGAGGCGATGAAGGTAGCTTGAGTAGCTGGCGGTAAGCAGACAGGACACATGAGCCAGGAGATCTTGAATAACGCCGTTGACTTTCACCACGGCCACCATTTTTATGTACTAGGTAACTCTACTTTTTCTAGTACTGTGTAGAGGTGGTGGCCAAAGACATACAGTTGTAAAGCAGTCGAGTTGATATATTAATAAAATAAACTGTACAAAATAATAAATAAGTGAAGTCGCCAGGAGCCACTCGTCCAGCTCCTAGCCTTGCTGGACGAAGACTGCAAGTGGTTCCTGGGCCGACTTAGGTCACGACAGGGGCTGGCGTCTGGAGACAAAGGGAGGCTGATCTCACTCCCACGTGGTGATGGACAGGGGTGGCCAGAGGCTGAGTCAGGTCCCAAGGTAAGATCGCAGGGAATGGAATGTGAGGCGGGCGAGGCGTCGCGCCACATCCTGCAGCTTGTGTCGCTGCAGTGCAGTTCTCTGCCGACATCGAGCTGGGGCAGGGCCCAACCCTAAATTCGCTTGTCAATGTTGTGGACCACCTGGAACTGAAGGACTCGCTACTGAATCTTCTTGGAGAATAACACGACGTGATAGTGTGATTGGTTATCCTGATCGTGCAGAACACTCAAACCAAACACCAAACTAGTGTACATTCCAGCCTATAGATTATCCCACAGCCAGAGGCCAATAGTTGACGAGCAAGTCAAGGAGATGCTACATCAAGGAGTAATCAAACACTTCCATTCCCCATGGGAAAAACTGGCTGCCACTGGCTGTCCACTCTTCCTTCTTCTTAAGAAGGACGGTAGTTATCGCCTAATCATTGATTCTAGGAAAGTAAATAAGGTAACAAAGGATGATCGTTATCCCTTACCTGTTTTGAATAACTTGTTAATGTCCTTAGGGGGTGGTAATACCATTTTCAGCAGTTTGGATTTACAAAAGAGTCCAGAAAAGTCACTGCGTTTAAGCACGCCAACAAGGTACTATCAGTGGTTACACATGCCTTTTGGTCTGAAATCTGTACCTCTCACTTTTCAGCAAATGCTCAGTACGTTGTTTGCAGGTACGTTAGGGGATTCCGTCTATGCCTACCTGGATGACATAATCATTGCAAGTAAAACAGTTGAATAACACCTTCAGACTTTGCATTCACTTTTATAGAGGTAAGAAACGTGTGATTGCGTATCCAAGTAGGGTTCTCAACCTAGCCGAAGCAAATTACCCTGTAACGCATCAGGAAGCTCTAGCCGTTGCCTGGACCCTTAAGGCGGCGTCACACAGGGCAAATTTCTTCCAGCATACGGTCATTTTTGCTGGTAAGACTGGCGACACAGCAAGTTTGGCGTCACACAAGGACTGATTGAGCCGTTTTGTTGACGACTCGTCATTCCAACAACAAAGACAGCATCTCTTCGGACACTTTATTTTGCCTTAATTAATGAAAAATTATATGTTATTATATACAACTGCATTTTTTTTTTTTTTTTATGGTTTTCGATTTGATGATATAACAAGGACGCTATAATAAATCTTTCGCTCCACTTGGCAACTCATATAGGCCGTGCAGTGGTGTCTCCACAAGCTGAGACCACATCCTGCTGGCCATGGTCAATCACTCTGGGGAAATTAACCTTCGCACTTTTCTCAGCTTTCTCATCCGGCGCCTGTTAGGTCACAGCCTGTCAGTCAACGCAGCTGTCCCTGGAAAGTCTGTTCATCTCTTGTGTCTATGAATCAGTGGTTCTCAAACTATGAGTCGCGACCCAAAGTTGGGTTGTGAGATCAATTTTGATGGGTTGCAGGGACACAGGAACATTATCATGCTTTCACTGTTTCAGTGTATTTCAGTTACTTAATTGAATTATTCTTCTTTAACCACCTTGCTGGAAGTTTGCCTACATTCAGCCTGTTCCTAAAAAGGGTGACCGTTCTAATCCTTCAAACTATATTCGTATTGATTTAATTTCCTGTCTATCTAAAGTTTTTGAATCCACCCTCAACAGGAAGATTCTTAAACATTTATCACTTCTTAACCTTCTATCTGATCACCATTATAGGTTCTGTCAAGGCCACTCTGGTAGTGATCTTTTGGCTTTCCTTACTGAGTCTTGGTCATCCTCTTTTAGAGATTTTGGTAAAACTTTTGCTATTGCCTTAGACATATCAAAAGCTTTTGATAGTCTGGTACAAAGCTTCCATTTCCAAACTACCCTCCTACGGCTTCTATCCTTCTCTCTTTAACTTCATCTCAAGTTTCCTTTCTGACCGTTCTATTGTTGCTGTGATAGACAGTCATTGGTCTTCTGTTAAATCCATTAACAGTGGTGTTTCTCAGGGTTCTGTCTTGTCATCCACTCTCTTCCTATTATTTATCAATGATCTTCTAAACCAAACTTCTTGTCCATTAATTCCTAAGCTGATGATACCATCCTGCACTTTTCCACGTCTTTTCGTAGACGTCCAATCCTCTGTACAGGGGTCTTCTCCGTCCATGAATAGAGTATGTTTTACATACTTGGGGAGATTCCACTCATACCCCTCTTTTAGACAGAGTGAAATCAAAAGCTTTTGTATCAATCGCATCAGTCGTATCATTATTACTATTATTATTCTATATATATTCGTCATTTCATTGTTCAGTGTGTTATCACGTGTACAGTGTCCCCACGTGGGGAATCTGTTCTATTCTTATCTTTTCCTTCTCTTCCTTCTCAAGGGAATATCACACCATCTCGCATCTCATTCCACCAGTGTCCTTAGGGGAAACACCTATGTTGTTTTCCTCGCAGGTCATTGGCTAGAATAACGACAACTGTGGTTGGTTCATTTAATCCCATCTTTAGCATTTGATTGGCCATCCCTTCATCTTTACCATTGGTCAGCTTCTGATCGCGATCCGCTTCTTTTCCATAAAAAGTAAGTAGATCTGTATGTGTAAAAGTCAGCTATCAGAGAGAGGGAGAGAGAGTCGAAACATCAGTTCACGTCTGTCATATCAGTGTCTCAGCTCTCGAGTGTGTACTGTGTAAATCGGACTTCGAAATCTTATCGCCTGTACTTTCATCAGTAAAAGAAGAAAGTTGATATATATTTATGTGATTTCTTTACTCACGCATTAAACTATAATATCTAAACCACTACCCATGCAATCCAACTCCACGCTACCTATCATATCAACATCATCGGAGAACTCCAACGAGACATTACATCTTATATCATCATTCCACTCAACAGTAAATCACTATCAAGGCAGCAGTAAGTACAGTTGGTAATGACTCCCATCTAGAACAGTGGTATGCAGCGGTGTTTTATATGATCGAGGAACACACACAGATCCATCGACTCTCTTGTAATCAGTGCACGCTGAGACACATGTAACACGCCTTCAATGCATGCAAGTTGCAAGGTGCCATCATAATCAAGAAGAAATCGGGGTATCTCAAGCAGGCATTAATAAGGTGAGGTTGAATCACGTGTTAAGCCGCCGTCTTGATCCTGCCTCTCCTTCACCAAGACCTCACCAAGCTCTAATCCTGGGTCAGCTCCCCCTTACGAACCTCCCCACTAGCTCCTCTTTGTCTTATGGGCCTGCTGTTATCTCTGCTCTCCGCTCCGCTACATCTGTCATCAAGAACACTGCACTCTCCCTACCTGGGTGCGCTGGCCCCACGTCGCCGCTCCCACACTCATCACCTCACCCACATCGCTTCACCTGGTCTCCGTCTGTCTGCGCCGCCCCTGCTTCCTCCTGAGGTGTGAGTTTATCCTGGCTCCTTTCCCGAGCCACCCCCACCCACCACCTCATCACCTTCTCTCATCGCGGTCGCTCCTCACGGCGACACAGACTTCTAACCGCGCTCCCTATCCGGGCTGCTACCTCGCCGCCGCTCATCCGGCTTCGTTGACGTCCGCCTCTCTCGGACTCGCCCAAGGTCATCTCTCCACGTCTGCATCCTGAATCCTCCAAGCTGGTCTTCCTAAGCACCTGGTCGTCACCTCATTATCGCCAAAAATTTAAGCATTCAATCTGATTCTGATTCATTTCCTTGTCTTCTCCAGTCTTCCTTCTTCTGGTGTTAAGTTTTTTATGTTTGTTTGTTTATTTGTCTGTCTATCTATCTGTCTGTCTTTCTGTCTTTCTGTCTGTCTGTCTATCTGTCTGTCTATCTGTCTGTCTGTCTGTCTGTCCCTCTGTCCGTCTACCTGTCTGTCTGCCAGTCGGTCTGTCTGCCTGTCTGTCTGTCTGTTAATGTATATATTATTTCTTTCTGTCCTTCATTATTATTTTGTTAATTATGTTCTTTATCATATTGTGTGTGTTATGGAATATTTCGCTGGTTTTTATTTTATTGTGTGTTATTCTGTGTATGTTTTCACATTTCTGTGTATGTTCTTTATTGATTCTCTTGTGAGCTACGCGGCGCTTTCTTATGAGAACAAGGTCATATTCTGCAATGCAAACTTTCGTCCACATCATGTTCATCAATGAGTCCCATCAGCTTCCTAACTTTTCTGGAGATGGCATCAAAATAGTTCACCAGTTTATCCAGAGGATATTGGAGAAATGTACCAGACGTTCTGTGACGTCTGATAAAGAGAAATCTATTTTGAAATTACGTATCTGTCAAGCACCATCGAGTCTCGCTGATCTGTTAGTTAAATCAGATAAATTTGTTTCTCTCACTGCCTTTGATGATTTCACCACACAGCTCAGAAATAATTTCCAGAGACATTCAAAGCTCGGTTCCATACATTCTCTCCTGAAATTTTCAAAATCCATCACACAACACGTCCGTTCACAAACAAATCCTTACAAGGCAGAAAATATCGCTTTATCCCTTGGCTCGGAATTGATCGCTCAGCCCCAAAATTCAAATTGGTTAACTGATGACTCACTGTCTAAAGATGAGTTAAAACTTCTCATCGTTTATCTTTTGTTCACTTCCTTCTTTGATGCTCCAGATATCCAGGTCGCGAGTGATATAGAATTCAACAAATCAGACCATATATATATATATATATATATATATATATATATATATATATATATATATATATATATATATATATATATATATATATATATATATATATATATATATATATATATATATATATATATATATATATATATATATATATATATATATATATATATATATATATATATCTGCAAGGTGATATCTGATAAACGTCCTCTTCCCAGTTCTAAGCCTGTTCAGGTACTTGACGCTCACGCATCTGACTCTCCCACCCCAGCTCCTCATCCACCATCTCGTCCTTCTTCACCCTCTCGTGGTCGTTTCTACACTAGACAGGCACCTTCTTCACACAGATATCATTGCTCCAGATAGAAGTCCAGATCTAGAAATGTAATCTGTCGCCGTTTCCAGCTCCCAGGTCATGCTGTCACAGATTGTAGAGTCATTCTGGATAGCTCAGGAAAACACTCATTCAACCCTCATTCATTCTGTTTTTTTTTTCTTTCACAAAAGAGTAAGTTATTTCTTGCAAGAATGCAGACAGTATCATGCACAGTCACATGTAGCTCAACAAGCCTCATTGTCGGAAAAACGTTATGCGGCATTCTCCGACTAATCCATCGAAATATCATCATCCATCCTCAAATCACCACCTTCATATGTGCCAAAACAGTGTACAAAGCATAAGATATGTTTCATTCATAATCCAGACACAGCACGTCCTTCTGTCAACATTAGATATGCTGGACTCTTCAATGGCATTATCACAGATGTTATACGTAACTCTGAGTCTTACAAAGCTTTCTTTGACACGGGTGCTGCCATTAACTTCATCAAGATGGATGTATTTAGGAGATTCTCTTCCTCTTCTCATAATTATATCACTGCATTACCTCTTGACATTAATCTTAAGAGTGTATCTGGGAAAATCTTCTTACCTCACGGTAAAGTCCTCTTATCACTGTCTTTATCAACTCAGGAACCAGACAGATGTGATTATTTCTACACTGTATCAAATGTATCTTTCATTGCAGATCTTCTCATAGGCTTCAATACCATGTGCAAATATGACATTAGCTTATTCCCAGCTCTAAGTGAAATTGCTCAAATGGATACTTATATTCCTACTTTTCTTCCCTGTGATACTTCTCACTTTGCTGGTGTGGTGATGTCAGACGCAACTCTTCCTTCTCCCAGCAACCAGACATTATCCACACAGGATAATCAAATTACATCATCTAGCTTGCCTGCCTCACAGACTCAATCTCAACCATCTTCCCAGTCAGACAGCAGTGTAACTTCTTGTAAACACATTTTGTTAGTAGAACCGGTAACACTAATTGAATGTGAGTTATATGCAATGAACGCTAAGGTTAAGTCTGCTGTATCAGGCGCTAATATCCTCTGCTATTGACAACAATCTCTATGTAAAGGTGTCGAGTTAGAATCTTTTCTTATCACTATTAATAGTTTCTGCAAAATTGGGCTGAGGAATGTCACATCTACACCTGTCAAGCTCAAGGCAGGAGTGCTACTCGAAGCCTTGCCTTATTCTGAGAAAGTTGAAGCCTTACATGACTTATTTTCTTCCTCAATCAACAATATATCTACATCTACTAGCCCTAATATCCTCCCGCCTATCACAAAAGATCACATATCTATTCTAGATTTTCCAGAATCTTAACAAGTATCAGTCGCTTTCCTCAGCTCTTTCAGGAATGTCGTATCTCTCTCTGACAAACCCCTGGGCCACACAGACGTCATCACCCACTCTATCCACCTGACGCGTGGCTCCAAGCCATCTTTCACTCTCTCCTGCAAGGTGCCACACGGCGGACGAGTTCTGCTTGACGAAGCTGTTCAAGGTATGTTGTGTCAGGATGTTATTGAGTCTGCCTGTTCTCCTCACAACGCCCCCTTGTTACTCGTCCCCAAGAAGCAAAGCGACTGGTGTGTTGTCGCTGACTCCAGAAAATTAAATGCGTCCACTATTTCTGACTGATATCCAATCCCAAGATTAGGTGATCTTCAGTCCTTGGATGATTCTCATGCGGTATCTTCCACCCTAGATTTACCTTCAGGATTCTTCCAGGTTGAACTAGAGGAATGTTCGATGCCTTACACTGCTTTTACTACCTCCTCTGGCCAATTCATGTTCAAACGCATGGCTCAAGGCTTACGAAACTCGGCCTTAATATTTTCAAAGATTAATGAACTTGGTCCTCTCAGGTCTCATCGGTAATAAAAGTATTTTGTTTCCTTAATGACGTTATCATAGCATCCAAGTATCTCTCAGAGCATTTCCACACATTATCACTTGTCATGTCACACTTTGAAGCTATTGGCCTAAAGATCAAACTCAGCAAATGCTTATTTCTCAAGCAGCAAGTCAATTTCCTTGGTCATAAGGTTGACAAGGATGGTATTCATACTTTACATGATAAAGTCACTGCTGTACAAAATTTCCCTTTTCCTACCAATATCGATCAGTTCAGACAATTCATTGGTCTTGCTGTCTTTTATCGCCACTTTATAAAAGATTTCAGTCAGATTTCTCTGCCTCTCACTCATCTGCTCAAAAAACATGTTTCATTCATCTGGTTGGTCTGAGAAGGAACAAAATGCCTTTGATGAGCTCAAAACTCCCTTGTGTAAAGCATCAATCCTTGCTTTTCCTAACTTCGAGAAGGATTTCATCTTATGCACAGACGCTTCAGGGTTCGGAATCGGTGCCGTTTTTATGCAAAAAGACTCACTTGGCAAATATCGCGTAGTAGCATATGCTTGCAGACTCTTCATTAAGGCAGAACAAAATTATGACATTACGAACCGTGAAAGTCTCGCATGATCTGGGCGTTATGTCATTTTCATGGGCTTATACTGGGCTACAAAATTCATGCCCACACTGATCATTATGCTGTCGCAGAGATCTTCGAAGGTAACAACTTCACAGGTGAATTTGCTCGCTGGCAACTTACGACCCAGGAATTCAATCCTTCATTTTCATACATTCCTGGGAAAGCCATTTCAGTCGCAAATGCATTATCACGCAATGTTTCCCCTGTTTCAGCCATCACAGACAATCTTGCCATGCCAACCATGGATGAAAATTAAGAGACATCAACACTCAGACGCATTCTTTTCTAGTGTTATATATTAACCTCGAATCTGGTGACGAGACTAATCTCCCTGAGTTGCAAGTGAGTGCTGATACATTTTTCATACAAGACGGTCGCTTGCATAAATTAAGTGAGGTTTATACCGACAGTCTAGTGAGCGTTTATCTCAGCTCATGATACCTCAGTCTTTAGTGAGTACCATTTTTTACCATGTCCACAACTCACCTCACGCAGGACATCCAGGTCGAGACCGATGCCACTCCCAGGTTAAATGATCATACCTTTGGAAATCCATGAGGAAAGATATTTTTTTTCAGCATTGTGCTCTCTGCTCTCAATGTGCTTCACATCGTCCATCACTCGCTCAATAGAGTCCCTCATTTCTGTACCCCATCGCTTCAGCCCCTTGTGATTCAATTTCTGTTAATTTGCTCAAGCTTCCACTTGGTTATCAGCATCTTCTAGTATGTGTTGATAGTGTCCCACGCTTCACCATCCTCGTTGCTCTCAAGGACAAAACCGCACATTCTAGTGGTTGTGCAATCATTGATAATATAATTTGTCCTTATGACTGTCCTCGTGTCCTCTTATCTGATAAAGGCACAGAATTTAATAACGCTGTCTTACAGGAAATTTGTAAATAATATAACATCAAGAAATGTAACATTGTACTTCACTCGCCCAGTTCAAACGGAAAAGCAGGGCGTTGCAATAAATGTATCCTTGACGTTCTGCGTTACATAACAGAAGTAAAGCATTCATGGGACGATTGGCTTCCTCAGCTAGCCTGCTCTTTTAATTCAGCGATTAATTCTACCATCAACGAGTCTCCTTATTTCATACTGTTTTGTAAAGACAAGCATCTTCCATATGAGTTTCTTCACAGTGCTCCGCGTCCTGCCTACAACATGAATAACTACGTCAAGTGTTGTCTGCGCAATTTTCAATACACACATAAGATCATCCATGGTCGCCTCACTGCGTTGCAAAGTGAGATGTTGAAGAAACAACACCGCTGAGCAACAGATTCCTCCATCAAGGTAGGTAATATCGTTTTCACTAGCGTTCACGAACGCAACTCTAATACCCGTTATTCACTGGCCCATATCGTGTAATTGAATCTCTTCATGGCCACAGAGGCAAGCTCTTAGATCTTAAGACCTTAGTAGAACAAATCGTCCACGTTGATCACTTAAAACGTATTAACAAAGTGTTCGATGATGAGTTTGCACAGCAGGTAAAACTTCATTCTGACTCAACTGATCCCCAAACCTCCTCAAGTCTAACTTTGCACACACACCTTCTTCATACAGGCAAAAACTCCGCTTTCGCTCAGGTTTCAGTATTCTGTATTTATGTGTATATTTTCTCTTGCTTAAATGTACTGTGTAATATTTTCAAGGTTATTGCTCATTTATTATTTATTATTATCATCTTTCATATCTTGATGTTCTTACTGTTAATTATATTCAATGTGAGAATGCATTTTTTGTCGGGAAGGTACTGTATCAGTCGCATCAGTCGTATCATTATTACTATTATCATTCTATATATATTCGTCATTTCATTGTTCAGTGTGTTACCACGTGTTCAGTGTCTCCACGTGTCTATTATATTTTCATCTTTTCCTTCTCTTCCCTCTCAAGGGAATATCACACCATTTCGCATCTCATTCCACCAGTGTCCTTAGGGGAAACACCTGTGTTGCCTTCCTCGCAGGTCATTGGCTAGAATAACGACAACTGTGATTGGTTCATTTACTCCCATCTATAACATCTGATTGGCCATCCCTTCATCTTTACCATTGGTCAGCTTCTCCTGATCTTGATACGCTTCTTTTCCATAAGTAGACATGTATGTGTAGCTAGAAGTCAATCATCAGAGAGAGAGAGAGAGAGAGAGAGAGAGAGAGAGAGAGAGAGAGAGAGAGAGAGAGAGAGAGAGAGACAGAGAGAGAGAGAGTCGAAGCATCAATTCACGTGAGTCTGTTATATCAGTGTCTCAGCTCTC
>NC_087153.1:30843021-30853021 GCF_035594125.1 Scylla paramamosain | reverse complement strand
CAGAAGTCAAGCGTTCTGTGGCTTCCCTGCGTAATATGTTTACCTCCTGAAGGGTTGGACGTCTATGAAAAGACGTGGAAAAGTGCAGGGTGGTATCATCAGCGTAGGAGTGGATAGGACAAGAAGTTTGGTTTAGAAGATCATTAATGAATAATAAAAAGAGAGTGGGTGACAGGACAGAACCCTGAGGAACACCACTGTTAATAGATTTAGGAGAAGAACAGTGACCGTCTACCACAGCAGCAATAGAACGGTCAGAAAGGAAATTTGAGATGAAGTTACAGAGAGAAGGATAGAAACCGTAGGAGGGTAGTTTGGAAATCAAAGCTTTGTGCCAGACTCTATCAAATGCTTTTGATATGTCCAAGGCAACAGCAAAAGTTTCACCAAAATCTCTAAAAGAGGATGACCAAGACTCAGTAAGGAAAGCCAGAAGATCACCAGTAGAGCGGCCTTGACGGAACCCATACTGGTGATCAGATAGAAGGTTGTGAAGTGATAGATGTTTAAGAATCTTCCTGTTGAGGATATATTCAAAAACTTTAGATAGGCAGGAAATTAAAGCAATAGGACGGTAGTTTGAGGGATTAGAACGTTCACTCTTTTTAGGAACAGGTTGAATGTAGGCAAACTTCCAGCAAGAAGGAAAGGTAGATGTTGACAGACAGAGCTGAAAGAGTTTGACTAGGCAAGGTGCAAGCACGGAGGCACAGTTTTGGAGAACAATACGAGGGACCCCATCAGGACCATAAGCCTTCCGAGGGTTTAGGCCAGCGAGGGCATGGAAAACATCATTACGAAGAATTTTAATACGTGGCATGAAGTAGTCAGAGGGTGGAGGAGAGGGAGGAACAAGCCCAGAATCGTCCAAGGTAGAGTTTTCAGCAAAGGTTTGAGCGAAGAGTTCAGCTTTAGAAATAGATGTGATAGCAGTGGTGCCATCTGGTTGAAATAGAGGAGGGAAAGAAGAAGCAAAGTTATTGGAGATATTTTTGGCTAGATGCCAGAAATCACGAGGGGAGTTAGATCTTGAAAGGTTTTGACATTTTCTGTTAATGAAGGAGTTTTTGGTTAGTTGGAGAACAGACTTGGCATGGTTCCGGGCAGAAATATAAAGTGCATGAGATTCTGGCGATGGAAGGCTTAAGTACCTTTTGTGGGCCACCTCTCTATCATGTATAGCACGAGAACAAGCTGTGTTAAACCAAGGTTTAGAAGGTTTAGGACGAGAAAAGGAGTGAGGAATGTACGCCTCCATGCCAGACACTATCACCTCTGTTATGCGCTCAGCACACAAAGACGGGTCTCTGACACGGAAGCAGTAGTCGTTCCGAGGAAAATCAGCAAAATACCTCCTCAGGTCCCCCCAACTAGCAGAGGCAAAACGCCAGAGGCACCTTCGCTTAGGGGGATCCTGAGGAGGGATTGGAGCGATAGAACAAGATAAAGATATGAGATTGTGATCAGAGGAGCCCAACGGAGAAGAAAGGGTGACAGCATATGCAGAAGGATTAGAGGTCAGGAAAAGGTCAAGAATGTTGGGCATATCTCCAAGACGGTCAGGAATACGAGTAGGGTGTTGCACCAATTGCTCTAGGTCATGGAGGATAGCAAAGTTGTAGGCTAGTTCACCAGGATGGTCAGTGAAGGGAGAGGAAAGCCAAAGCTGGTGGTGAACATTGAAGTCTCCAAGAATGGAGATCTCTGCAAAAGGGAAGAGGGTCAGAATGTGCTCCACTTTGGAAGTTAAGTAGTCAAAGAATTTCTTATAATCAGAGGTGTTAGGTGAGAGGTATACAGCACAGATAAATTTAGTATGAGAGTGACTAAATATTCAAATAACTCTAGCTCAAAAATCTTCAAGAACCCAATGGTTGTGCTACTCGTATACACCGTTGGATAGAGAATTTCATTCAGCGTTCAGTGGTATGTGTCGCTCTTGTTGAGACAAAAAAAAAAAAAAAAAGAAAGAAAGTTACAAAGAAACTGATGGTCGGTTTATGTAAATTTTTATTATGTATTTTGTGCATGTGCAATAGTGTTGCAAATTATTTGTTAAAAGTTAGCGGCAATTTCAGGCACCGCGCACATCGCGCAGTTTCCTAATATTCAAAAGACTCTAGCTGAAAACTTTTTGAGAAACCAATCGTTGTGCTATATAACGTTGGATAGGAAATTTAATTCTGCGTTCAGTGGTATGCATCCGGTCTCGTTGAGACAAAAGGAAGTTGGAGCAAATTGCACAAAACTGACAGTCACTTTACAAAATCCCATTTTCGACGCCGTTATACTATTTGCAAGTTACTCATTGACTTCAACCAATATAAAAGGTGAAAGCTATTTAATATAAAATTGATAGAGTTGTGCCATCATATGGTGCTAATTCCGTTACAATCGGCCGCGCAGTTAAGGAAGTATTAGCGTTACGGTCGGGCCGGGGCGGGCCTTGCTGGGTAAGTGTGCGATGTGTGAGGTGCCTGAAATCGCCACTAACTTTTCAACTAATGAACTGATAAAGCTCAAATTATAACGAAAAGGCATGTCAAATTTGCAATATTATAGCGCATGCGAAAAATACATGATATTCTTTTTTATAAACCGACCGTCAATTTTCTGCAACTTTCACCAAACTTTTTTTTTTTTTTCTCAACAAGAGCGGACACATACCACTGAACGCAGGATGAAATTTCCTATTCTACGGTATATGGCTCAACAACTGGGCTCTCGCATAGTTTTGAGCTATAATGATTTAAATATTAGGCAAGTGCGCGACGTGCTGGGTGCCTGAAATTCTCTCTCTCTCTCTCTCTCTCTCTCTCTCTCTCTCTCTTACTTATTGAAATACTCCTTCCACTGATGCATTACTGATAGCTTCGCTTGTCAGTTACCTTCTGAGGCATTTTTCAGGTTGTAAACAACAACGACAACAATAATAATACTAATAAAAAATAATAATGATGATGATAATTGATAATAACAATAATAACAACAATATGCCCTCTTCCATGCTGATCAGGTGCGCGTGCAGTAAGCTCGCCAACTCGTTCACTCGCACTCCTTTAAAAGGTTTAAATCTTGCAATTTAACCTTTGAATTATACTAATAAAAAACTCGAATTTTGTTCTTGAATATATTTGTACAGTTGCGATACTTTTCTACCGTGAATCGGAGAATAAAATCTTTCCAAATGGGATTAGCCGATGCTTTCTGGGGGTGTCTGGCTCCCGGGGCTTTCTCTTCAGAAGTTCCAATAATGTCCTCGGGTTACGGCGCTCTCTCCCAAATGTTTCGGACTCGAGTGTATTTGATGAATCGTCTTTTCGGGATTCGGGTTACCGGCCAGTAACACGAATGTTTAATGAATCGATAGAAGGGATAGTCTATGTATATATTTGGTTTCTTGTTATTTTCTATAACCATTTGTTTAGTAGCCTACTTTCATTTATTTTCCATCAGATCTCAACGATAAAAAGGAGGCTCTACGTGGGTCGTATCATAAGAGCTATAATATCATGAAAGATGCTGAGAGCGGCGGCGACCCTTCACAGCAAGTCACGACCTACCGCTCAAGATTTTGGATACTTATCGTTTTCTCTCTCATGAACTTCGTTCTTGTAAGCCGCTGTGACTTCCGTTTCGTGTGCCTCTCTTAAACCTCATGCTGACATCCATGATAACAAAGAAAGTAGGTTGCTCATAGAACTCAGTGAAAACATTTTGCCTATTATTTTCCAGAACATAGAGTGGATCATGTTTGGTCCCATCAGCGAGAGTATGCAGGCTGCCTTCCCTGGCTGGGACGAGGCCACCGTGACTCTAACGATCAACTTCGGGATGATCACATATATCGTGACCTTCATCCCTGTATGCTGGGCTGTGCAGCGTTATGGGCTGCGGGCGTGCTTGTTGACCACCTTTGGCCTGGCGACTGCCGGCACTGCTCTCCGCTGCATCACCAGCACCACGCCAGCCTTCACCATGTGGGTCATTGGCTGTTTTACCTCTTTTCATTTGTGTTTTGATCTACTTTTTTATTCCTGTTTAGTAGATTGTTACACTAATCGTTATTTTGGGAAGGATACTCTTAAATAACATTTGGACCGATTTATTATTTATAGTCATGAAGGAGGACTGGACCAAGACAGCGGCACGAAGTGACTGTCATTGGACAGCTCCTCCCTTTCACACTGTGTGCTAGTAAAGGAGACGATGTAGGAAAAGGACGAAATTTCATTACATTATTCTCCTAGTCATGCATAACTAACTGTAGTTGTTTTCACCATACTGCATCGTGACATCTTAGTTAACTCTCTGCTCCGCCCACAGCCTGTCTTACCTGTGTGGGATAGCAATAGGCGTAGCCAGCCCTGTGATGCTCGCCGGCCCGCCTATGATAGCCAATGAGTGGTTTCCTGTGCAGGAGCGAACCACCGCAACGGGTTAGTTTTCAGGTTTTTTTTTTCTTTCTACATGATATTGTGACATGTTAGCATTGTACATTATCTTCTTTTAACTCTGATACGATAGGATTGTATATTTTTTTATTTGTTAATTTACACGTTTATTTATTTACATGATAGCATTGCACAGTATCTTTCTTTTCTGACATGATACCATTGTATACAGTATCTCCACTTATCTCTGGCATAAAAACCATGCAACAATTTTTTTTTTCTAGTCAGTACAATACTGCAGACACCAAGAACAATAATGCATTCAGTTTTCAACACTACGATATTCAATAACAACCTTCTTGTATATACCACAGGAGAGTGAATGCAAAGATGAAGAAACACAAAGAAAAGGAGACTAAGTATGTACCTATTCATCTCTTGCCCTGTTTCTCTTTGCCAGCCATCATGCTGGGGAGTCACCAGCTAGGGGGAGTCGCCAGCTACTTGGAGCCTTTAATTGTACGACAGCCTGATCCCAGTGTCACGAACGCAGCAATCCAGCATGACGTGATGCGCCTCACCTATATCGGTACACCATTCTTTGTTCATCATCTCCTGATGCTCCTTACTGTTATTATTACTTTCCTCCCTATATTTATTATTTTTTTTCCTTCCTACAGTTATTATTCCTTGCCTCCCTACACTTAGTATTGTTTTTTTCCTTGCGGTCACTATTACTCTCCTCCCTACAGTTACTGTTGCTTTCCTTCCTGCAATTACAATTGCGTTCCTCCCTACATACACTATTTTTTTTTCCTCTTTACAGTCACTATTCCTTTCGCTCCTACACTTATCATAGCGTCACTAGGATTGCTTTCTAACCTTTTATTCCGCAGGTTTGAGTTTATATGCAAAGTGATAGATGAGACCCAGTACGAAAAATGTAGTTTACTTTTAGCGAAAACCAAGAAGCCACAACTTATTAAGTGGCCTATTCCGTTTTGCTAGGTGCTGGCTTGGCGGCGGCGTTGCTATTGGCGGCGCTTGTGTACTTCCCTTCCAAGCCTCCAAGTTCACCCTCAATCACCTCCTCACAAGAAAGATTCACAATCCTCCCGGCCCTGAAGGTGCTGGTCAAGTAAGTGATTGGCTGGTTTTCTTCATTAATCTGAATTACAAATGTATGCCTCCTGACTACATATTTAAGTAAGAGAGAAAGAGAAAGAGAGAGAAAAGATAAGTCTTTCAGTACCATCTATATGTGGAGCTGGTCACATCTCACACCTGTGTTTAATGAGCTTCCTCTGCACCATACTACCTGTTGTCTGAACCAGCGGTGTAACCCAGGCCAAACAATTGTATCATTTACTTGTGATTTTTTTTTTTTATTGATTTTGTTGATATCTTTTCATTAATGGAAAAAAAAAAAAAACATAATGAACTACTTTAAGTGTAGAATATTTTGAAGCTTAATGAGAGAACAGTTACTGAAAACACAAATGTGTTGATATTGGTCTGTCTCCTTTAAGAGACAAGAAGTTTCTGTTGTTAATGGTGACCTACGGAATATTCGTGGGTCCAGCAGTCGTATGGATCACCGTGATCGACTTTTCCCTGTTGCCGCTGGGCTTCCACCAGGTGGGTTCCTCACGCCCCCTTCGTCTCCTCCTGTGTGCATATGTAATCCTTTGACTGCTAGTGACACCATGGCACTTATTTCATTACACGAGTAGTCATTCTACATCATTTTACTTCACAAAGTAAAACTTAGACACCAAAAGATTCTGATGTCTCGATTACCTCTTTTGCCATCAATGGTGTCTTTCAAAAAATACTCTAAACTTGTACTTGCCAGACCTTTGTTATACTTTTGATTAGCTGCCATAGCAGTCAATCTTGAAAATCCTACGTATTCAAGAATCGAATTGATACAAATTTAATGCTCAGTCATACATTTTACTAGATATTAAAAGTTAAACTGAAACCACTACTTATAGCTACTCTATAATAATAATGCCTGTCTTCCAGTATCTTATTGAAAAGCAAATCACTGGACTGAAATGACCACACTCAATTAAATTTTTGAAGATGTCTTAATGTGCCCTCCTTCTTTCCTTCTTGCCTCTCACCCAGGAAAAGGCCATGTGGGTGGGGCTAAGTGGTGTGATGGTCTCCAGCTTGTTGCCTGTGGTGGTGGGCCGCTTGAATGACCTGCTGCGGGGCCACACCAAGACCTTGCTGCTCACCCTCATGGTGATCACCGCTGCGTTCTTCTACTGGTTCCTCCTGCTGTCCTACGGCATCTTGCCCGTCACCGACTGTGAGTGCCTCAGTGACAAGTGATAGTGATGGTGATGATGACCATATTAATGACAAGATTAATGATGATGATGATGATGATGATGATGATGCTGACGATGATGATGATGATAAATGATAACTATAATAATGTGGTTGATTCTTATGATGACGATGATCATAATAATAATAATAATAATAATAATAATAATAATAATAATAATAATGATAATAATAATAATAATAATAATAATAATAATAATAATAATAATAACAATAATAATAATAATAATAATAATAATAATAATAGTAGTAGTAGTAGTAGTAGTAGTAGTAGTAATAGTAGCAGTAGTAGTAGTAGTAGTAACATCAGCAGTACTAATAGTAGAAGCAGCAGCAGTAGCAGCAACACTTATTATTAAGAACACTCAGAGATGCCCCGTCAGTGGGATAGTCTTCTCAAGAGGCTCTCGGGAATGTTTAATGTCTCCATAATGTTTCCATATCATCAAAGATTCTCAGAGTTCGTCTCAGCCTTCTGCTTAGACTTGTACTTATCTCTTAAGTGGTCTTAAAGTTGTGCAGACGAACTTATATGTCCCAGTATGGAACGGTGAAAGAGCAAAACAATAAAATCACATATTTTACAATTTTGAGTTAATAGTGCAATCTTTTTACATTTTTTGAATTAAATATGTCTTAAATTTAAGACCTAGACTAAGCACAACTTAGGAAGTTAAGCACAACTCTAAGCTCAGGAGTTGGTCTGAGTTAAACCTATATAATAAGGAATCTTTGTTAATGCGGCCTCTGGTGTTGCCTGAGGTTTATTGTGTGTGATGCAGAGTCAGACCCTAGGCACCCTAATCGTGGTGGGCGTGAACGTGAGCACCCGTGGTATGAAGGGACAGATGGTGTGAAAATTGTTGATTCTAAGTCTGGAACACTGACATATTTCAGTCCAATCAGTCGCTAAGTAAAGGTTGTTGCCTTCACAGCCAAAGGGGGACAAATATCCTGCTATTTTTGGTCGCTAATATTTGTTCCCCCCGTGGCTGTGATGGCAACAACCTTTACTTAGCGACTGATTGGGCTGAAATAACTCAGTGTTCCAGACAATGTTCCAGAGTCAGCAATTTTCACAATATCTGCCCCTTCATGCCACGGGTGCTCACATCCACAACCACCACGATTAGGGTGCCTAGGGTCTGACTCTGCATCACCCACAACAAGCCTCAGAGATGCCCAGTCAACACCAGGGACTTAAATGATATGGAAACATTATAAAGATGTTAAACATTCCCGAGAGCCTCTTGACAAGACTATCCAACTGCCAGGGCGCCTCTGAGTGTTCTCAATATGTGTTGCTGCTACTACTACTACTGCTTCTACTACTAGTACTGTAGCTGTTACTAATACTATTACTGTTTCTACTACTACTGCTATAAGTACTACTATTACTACTACTACTACTACTACTACTACTACTACCACTACTAGTGCTATTATTATTATAATAATAATAATAATAATAATAATAATAATAATAATAATAATAATAATAATAATAATAATAATAATGATAATAATAATAACTATTATTATTATTATTATCATTATTATTATTATTATTATTATTATTACCATTATTCACATTAGACTTCCAAGTTTTCCTTCCTAGAAGTGGTAGGTTATTGCCTTGTGGAACCCCATCACGGCCACTCTTTTGTATAGTAGTTATTAAACCCAGGCGTCAGGCGTAGATAGATAGATGGATAGATAGATAGATAGATAAATACAGAGACAAATAGGTGGACAGGTAGATAGACTGAAAAGTGGACAGATAGATAGACAGCTAGTAGTAATAGCAGCGGTAGTAACGGCAGCAACAGCAGCAGTAGTGGTAGTAGTAGTGGCAGTAGTATTATTAGTAGTAGTGTAGTAGTAATTGTAGTAGTAGTAGTAGTTGTAGTAGTAGTAGTAGTAGTAGTAGTAGTAGTAGTAGTAGTAGTAGTAGTAGTAGTAGTAGTAGTAGTAGTACCAGCAGCAGCAGCAGCAGTAGCAGTAGCAACAGCAGCAGCAGTAGTCGTAGTAGTAGTAGTAGTAGTAGTAGTAGTAGTAGTAGTAGTAGTAGTAGTAGTAGTAGCAGCAGTAGCAGCAGCAGCAGCATCAGTAATAGCAGTAGCAGTAGTAGTTATCATAGTTACGGAGGACCTGTACCTGTAGATATTTAGATAGATATGTACTTACAGAGGTCATATTAACTTACACTCTGTTCACACATGACACACTCCTGTAGGGCAAGTGTACGTGTCGGCGGTGGGCGGTGTGTCGTTCAGCTTCAGCACGATGCCACTTTTCATGGAGATCGCCATCGACCTGGTGTACCCCTCGCCCGAGTTGCTGGTGACTGCTGTGATGGTCGCCGCGGACAGCGTGACGGGGATGATCTTCCTGCTCCTCTTCAATATTCCTGACCCATGTAAGCTCTCTTCTCTCTCTCTCTCTCTCTCTCTCTCTCTCTCTCTCTCTCTCTCTCTCTCTCTCTGAAAGCGTCACCTATCATAATGTCTGTAAATTTAATAGCCGTAGTAGTGGTGAAATATAAGAACATGGAAATATAAGGGAAGCTAGAGCAAGAAGCTATACGTGGCAATGAACATGCACACCTATTTCCACCATCTTCCCTACCTTTTTTTTCTAAAGTTCCATATTCACTCTTCACTAACAACGAGATCAGTTCATCTATTCCATGCATCTGCCATTCTATTTGAGAACTTATTTTTTCCTACCAACCTTTAAAGTCAACCTTTATCGAATTTGAATTTGTTATTGTACTTTTTTGTCCTTTCCTGATTATCCCTCTTGTTTTAATCCCCATGGCACTTGAATACCTAAAGCAGTAGGGGAGTTATAGTAGTAATGGTCACGGTGAGTGGTGAAGATGTGGCGGTGGTGGTGTAGACGCATCAGTGGTTGCGATGTGAGGTGGAGGTAGTGCTGTGGTGGTGATGGTCGAGTTGCTTGTGATAAACGTTATCTTCAAGAGGAAGAAATTAGTTCTACGCTTTTGTATTCTATTCTGCTTATCATAATGACTTACTGTACAGTTTCCTTCGCATGTGCGTTTTATTTTGACGCTATTTCCCCCGCAGTGTACCTATGGACGACGTACACACTGACGCTGTGCAGCTCGCTCACTGCCGCGCCGCTGGTGGCCGTCTCCTTCCCTTCCACCAGGATGACCATTGACACTGAATAACGCCCTAACCCCCTTCCTTGTCTGAGAGAGAGAGAGAGAGAGAGAG